>NC_079197.1:28485316-28785316 GCF_029499605.1 Hyla sarda
CCTTTCTGGTGGAATACATTTTGAAGCGTTTTCCACCTCGTGTGATGTGGGACTCTCCATTTTTGCTGTTATCTGAAGTTGGGATCCCTAACCTGGATTCAGTAACCTGCGTGCACCAACCTGTACCATTACATTTTTAGGGGTTGTGTTGATCTTCTCATTTTTTTTTTTTTTTAAAGATAGATAATAAATAGGAAAAGAACAGCACACCTTATAGGATACAGTGACCCCCCGACCTACGATGGCCCCGACATACGATCATTTCAGCATACGATGGACTCTCAGAGGCAGCATCAACATATGATGCTTTTGTATGTCGGGGCCATCGCATAAACGGCTATCGGGCAGCGCAGACTGATTCAGCTACCGCCGGATAGCTGTTTACGGTGCCCCGTCTGGTCAGCTGACGATCACTTACCTGTCCTCGGGGCTCCGGTGCGTCCTCTTCGGTATTTCCTACATCGTCGGCACTCTCCATCGTTGTCAGCACGCGCTGCGCACGCCGTCCCGTCATCCAATAGGAGCGGCGTGCGTAACAACGTGATGGCGGCGACAGAGAGCGAGGATGCCGGGGAAGCAGTGGCCTTGCCGGAGCGTCGGGGACAACTCGGGGACGCGGGGATAGGGATGGAAGGCGACATCAAGGGCAGCGGTGACGAGCGGTGACGGTCCGAAGCGGCGGGGACAGGTGAGTACAACTTCCTCTACCAGTGGTCTTCAACCTGCGGACCTCCAGTTGTTGCAAAACTACAACTCCCAGCATGCCCGGACAGCCGTTGGCTGTCCGGGCATGCTGGGTGTTGTAGTTTCACAACATCTGGAGGTCCGCAGGTTGTAGACCACTGTCCTATACTTTACATTGCACGGATCCCTCAACATACGATGGTTTCAACAAACGATGGTCCATTTGGAACAGATTACCATGGTATGTTGAGGGTCCACTGTATTCCAAGCAGATGGTTAAAGGGTACCTCTCATCAAAAAACTTTTGATATATTATAGATTAATGTATGCAGAATAACTTTACAATTGCATGTTATTAAAAAAATATGCTTCTTTCTATTTAATTTTCCACTTTGAAGAAATGACCACTAGGGGTCTCCCTACCAGTCCTGGCAGCAAGCATTTCAGACTCATGCTGGAGTCCTAAACACTACGAGCTCCCAGTCTGCTTTGTTCACAAAGGAGAACACTCAGAGCTGCCAGCCTGCTTTGTTCACAGCCTGTTTGGCTGTGAACAAAGCAGGCTGGCAGCTCTGAGTGTTTAGGACTCCAGCATGAAAAGGAAACGCTAGCTGACAGGACTGATCGGGAAAAATACAATAGAAAGAAGCATATTTTTCATTAACATGCTATTGGAAAGTTATTCAACATTCATTAATCTAAAATATATCAAAAGTTTATTTGATGAGAGGTACCCTTTAATGCGGTTTCTGGGGTCCAGGTCAGTGGCCCACCATTTGAACTGCAAAAAAAGGATCTCACCGCAGCAGACAGGATAAACGTAAATAAAAAACCTTGTGATTTATTCCATAACAAAAAGTGTTGTCACTCGCAGAAGATAGATAAACAGATAGACAGACATCGTTTTTTCTATAGTAAATAATATATAATATTATAAATCAATTAATAGGAAGTGAGGTGTAGACAGAATACTTAGTCAACCTTCTCGCTCTTATAATTTACATATTTTCCAGGTTAGGAATGGAGATTCATGTCAGTACAGGAGCCATAAGATGAGGCTTTCCTTCTGACTTCAAAGCCGGCACCGCTCTGTGTATTCCCAGCCCAGCATCTCTTTACTGAGGTGTTCACTGTCACTCCTCCTTTAAATCAAGAAATATTGCATTTCTTGGCACAGCTGAGAGCCTTTCGTCAGCCGCTGGCCTCACATCAAACCCCGGCTCGCCGACTCCGAATCTATTTTGGATAATACAGAGACGCTTTAACCCTTTGTGTCTTCGCGGAATCTTGTCGGATTACTTGTAAATAAACATACCTGGTGTTTGTGTCTAATTGAAGTCTTATGCGGTGATGACCTGCTAAATAATTTACTGTACTTGGAATCCTATAGGCTTGTGGGTAAAAACTAGAGCAGGTGCTCAGAGCGACGAAGCAGGTCAGTAAAAAGTGTTAGTAAAAAAAACTGATTGGTCGGCAAAGCGTCCCTCTTCGGATTTTCCATACAACTTTTCCTGCCCCCTTTATTCTTGTGCTTAGTTTTTTATTACTCTTTCCCAATGAACCTTGTTTAACCTCCTAATCTATTTATTATCTATCTATTATCTATTTAATATCTATATCATTTCTATCTATCTATCTATTTATCTATCTCATATCTATCTTATATCTATCTATCTCATATCTATCTATCTATCTATCTCATATCTATCTATCTCATATCTATCTATCTCATATCTATCTATCTATCTCATATCTATCTATCTCATATCTATCTATCTATCTCATATCTATCTATCTCATATCTATCTATCTCATATCTATCTATCTCATATCTATCTATCTGTCTCATATCTATCTATCTCATATCTATCTATCTCATATCTATCTATCTCATATCTATCTATCTCATATCTATCTATCTATGTATATATTTATCTATCTCATATCTATCTCATATCTATCTATCTATGTATGTATTTATCTATCTCATATCTATCTCATCTATCTATCTCATATCTATCTATATATGTATTTATCTATCTCATATCTATCTATCTATCTATCTCGTATCTATCTATTTATCTGTCTCATATCTATCTAACTATCTATCTCATATCTATCTATCTATCTATCTATCTATCTATCTATGTATTTATCTATCTCATATCTATCTATTTATCTATCTCCTATCTATCTACCTACCTATCTCATATCTATCTATCTATCTCATATCTATCTATATCATATCTATCTATCTATCTCATATCTATTTATCTATCTATCTCATATCTATCTATCTCATATCTATCTATCTATCTATCTATCTCATATCTATCTATCTATCTATCTATCTATCTATCTATCTATCTATCTCTCTATCAGTCTATCTATGTATCTCTAACATATTTAAGGGTTCTGATCACACCCTATTTCCTGTTTTGCCTCCAGACTATAAGACCATTTTTAGACCTGCATTTTTTGTTTGTTAAAGGGGTATTCCAGGAAAAAATAACTGGCTCCAGAAAGTTAAACAGATTTGTAAATTACTTCTATTAAAAAAACTCTTAATCCTTTCAATAATTATCAGCTGCTGAAGTTGAGTTGCTGTTTTCTGTCTGGCATCAGTGCTCTCTGCTGACATCTCTGCTTGTCTCGGGAACTGCACAGAGTAGAAGAGGTTTGCTCTGGGGATTTGCTTCTAAACTGGGCGGTTTCCGAGACACTTGTCATCAGAGAGCACTTAGACAGAAAAGAACAACTCAACTTCAGCAGCTCATAAGTACTGAAAGGATTAAGATTTTTTAATAGAAGTAATTTACAAATCTGTTTAACTTTCTGGAGCCAGTTGATATATATAAAAAAGTTTTTACCTGGATAACTCATTTAACCCCTTAAGGACTCAGGGTTTTTCCGTTTTTGCACTTTCGTTTTTTCCTCCTTACCTTTTAAAAATCATAACCCTTTCAATTTTCCACCTAAAAATCCATATTATGGCTTATTTTTTGCGTCGCCAATTCTACTTTGCAGTGACATTAGTCATTTTACCCAAAAATGCACGGCAAAACGGAAAAAAAATCATTGTGCGACAAAATCGAAAAAAAAAACGCCATTTTGTAACTTTTGGGGGCTTCCGTTTCTACGCAGTGCATATTTCGGTAAAAATTACACCTTATCATTATTCTGTAGGTCCATATGGTTAAAATGATACCCGATTTATATAGGTTTGATTTTGTCGCACTTCTGGAAAAAATCATAACTACATGCAGGAAAATTTATACGTTTAAAAATGTCATCTTCTGACCCCTATAACTTTTTTATTTTTCCACGTACGGGGCGGTATGAGGACTCATTTTTTGCGCCGTGATCTGAAGTTTTTATCGGTATGATTTTTCTTTTGATCGGACTTTTTGATCACTTTTTATTCATTTTTTAATGTTATAAAAAGTGACCAAAATACGCTTTTTTGGACTTTGGAATTTTTTTGCGCGTACGCCATTGACCGTGCGGTTTAATTAATGATATATTTTTATAGTTCGGACATTTATGCACGCGGCGATACCACATATGTTTATTTATTTATTTTTTTACACCGTTTTAATTTTTTTTATGGGAAAAGGGGGGTGATTCAAACTTTTATTAGGGAAGGGGTTAAATGACCTTTATTAACACTTTTTTTTTACTTTTTTTTTGCAGTGTTATAGGTCCCATAGGGACCTATAACACTGCACACACTGATCTCTCATCCTGATCACAGGCGTGTATTAACACGCCTGTGATCAGCATTATCGGCGCTTGACTGCTCCTGCCTGGATCTCAGGCACGGAGCAGTCATTCGTCGATCGGACACCGAAGAGGCAGGTAAGGGCCCTCCCGGTGTCCGATCAGCTGTTTGGGACGCCGCCATTTCACCGCGGCGGTCCCGAACAGCCCGACTGAAATGTCGGAAACGCGCCCCTTTTTGGTGACCCCTTCCTCCTTTTCACGATGACCACGCCCTTTTTCAGATTTTCTTAGTAAAATGGAGAGTTAATCAGGTTCTTTTTTTCAATTCTGATGCAAAATCTGGCGCACAACCCGACAAGACATGTCGGGTTTGCAATAGTAAATGAGCACCAGTGTGTGCCAGGAAAATCCATTAAACCCGCTGTTGTGTTCTAAAAAGCTGAAAAGTGGGCGTGGTCTTTCACAATTGGGGCATGGTCAGACAAAAAGGGGCGTGGTTTCCCAACAAGACCTATTTACTAATAGCTGGCAATTTCCACCTAGAAAAAGCTGATCAGAAAATGTTCCTGTCTTGAAAATCTGTGAATCCCCATAGTAAATAGAGAGGAATCCTACAAGTTTAAACAACATTTCACACTAGTAAAAACCCAACACTCTTAGTAAATGAGGCCCAATATACTAGATGTGGTCTCTATATATCCGGATCACAATCTCCCAAATTCTACTGGTTATACCTTTAGTTGTACAGATTGCATTTCCTAACGCAGTGTTTCCCAACCAGAGTGCCTCCAGCTGCTGCAAAACTATAACTTCTTAACCAGGCACCCTGGTTGGGAACAGTATCCTACTTGCTGGCGCATTTTTAGAAATCACTACCCCTAAATCTTAAAGGAGGATTCCTTCACCCAAAGTGCATTTGTTTATATTTGGAAACACTGAACTGCAGTTTCCATTGTTTTGTTATGTAGGAAAGCGATTTATTTTTTTTGCCATATCAGGGCTCATTGGGGGACATTTATTAATGTTTGTGTAAGGTAGAATAGATTTTACCCCCCGTTTGCTTGGTGTATTGTTTGCACAGTTGCTCAAAATTTACTAAATAGGTGCACAGGACTTGATAAATTTAGCTCAACTATAGAAACCAGTGAACTGCAGAGATTGGTTTAAGCTTTGTGTTCTGGCATCTGACACTTTTGTACGTGTCCTATTAGATGATTTAGATTTGCGCAAAAAAGTAGGCTTTGTGCAAAAAAAAAAAACACTTCTAAATTCAATTTGCGCAAATAATAAATACATTTCCACTGCATAAAGTGGGGTTCGGTGCACCAAACAGTAGACAACTATGAAAGATGTTCTACTGAAAATTGTGCCAAAAAATTGCGCAAAAACTGAAATTGCGCAAAATTTGCAGGAACATTTAGAGCAATGAAGTGGTGTAAAGCCAATGATAAATTTCCCCCATTGACCTTACAGAAATTGAATGCAGAATCCATGAGGAATTCTGCTCGAATTCCACCTTGAATCGCACTCTTATTGGCTTTAATAGGTGTTTTACTGTTCACGCAGCCGAATTTCCGAAGAATATCCGAATTCTGCCAGAAGATTGAACATCCAGTATTAAAAGCCCATAAGTAAATGGAATATTGAGTGTCGCTGGTTATTTTGCCATGGAAATAAGTGTTGATTCCTGATCTAAAGATCACAGATCCAAAGGGGAATTCAGTGAGGAAAAATCGGTAGTGTGAACATACCCTTACAGACACCTCAAGGAACATCAACCTTATTGCACATGTTTGTACCGTCAGCAAACAGGCAAACCTTACCTACCAGGCTGGGGGTTGTAGTTTTGCAACAGCTGGAGGCACCCTGGTTGGGAAACACTGCTATATGCAATTACATGAAGATAGATAGATAGATAGATACAAAAATATAGAAGCAGCACACCACAGGTAGAGTTCAAAAGAACGGTGAATTTATTCCATGATGTGAGAGACTACGTTTCTCCAGCCTCACGCTGGCTTTCTCAAGTGCTTAATGAGTGACATATATGAGGCTTAAATAAGCCAAACAATTACAGAGTTTGTGACATCATCACATAGTGATTATCATATATAAACAATGTATAAAACCATAAATTATTAAGACATCGTATACAAAATGTGTTACATAAATACAGATATATGTGTATCCAGTGCAGATCCACACCTATGTGTCACCCGATCGTGACGTGTAATAAAGTGTCCATAAAAAAAGTCCATATTTCTACTATATGTAGAATACCTTCTGAGCCGTTCTCATGACACCATCCTTCCGGGACGCCGATATCTCGTGGTTACAGCTGATTAGGCTTCCGGGATCGAGGTGCGTCATCAAGCGTCTATAGCAACCTCCGGATCATCACGCCAGTCTCGCGATAAGCGAGAAATACTGTGCAGCTTAGCGTCCATAGTAACTTTGACTCGGCCGTGTTCCAGCGCATGCGCACTGGTGATGAGAAAGGAATATTCTGCCAAACACCTCCGAGGGCGTCCATAGCAACAGGAGCGGTCCCGGATCATCGAGCGCACCGCTGTTCCGATCAGGGAGTGCATCGCTCAGGTAAAGCAACTTACTTCATTACAAGGGAAACAATAAAGCCACATCATTCATACTAGACAAGCACTTCAGGACTTTGACACGGCAATCCCCTGTGTAACGGGTGTAAAGGGACATGCTTTAAAAGGTGTACATCATGGACATGGATAACACCCGCATTGAAAAGGAGATATACCTTTGGCCTAGGCCAGGTCTCATCATCCATATTCTTTCATCCCTTATTCTTACTGGTAGAGTTCCCCATTACACCGGTATTATATCTCCTGCCGAAAATTCATAAGAGCCTCATTGATCCCCCTGGGAGGCCTATAGTTTCCGGCAGGGGTTCTCTTTCTAATCATGTTTCAATATTTCTTGATAAGATATTGCGCTCACTGGCCACTAATACAAAATCGTACTTGCAGGATACAATACACTTTTTATCTGTTATCTCTAATATTATTCTCCCAGACAATTGCATTATTGCGACATTTGATATAGTCTCACTCTATACCTCGATACAACATAGTAGAGGCATGAGGGCCGTTGATAGAGGCCTCAGGAAAACTAACTTTAGTAGCAAACAAGTGGATTTTATTCTCACATTATTGGCTTTTGTCTTGGAGAATAATTATTTTACATTTAATGAGACTTTTTATCTCCAATTACGTGGGACTGCCATGGGCAGCAATGTGGCGCCCACGTACGCCAACATTGTGATGGCGGACTTTGAGGAAGAATACGTCTATGTGTCCCACCACTCCAGGAATCTCCTGGGGTGGTGGAGATACATAGATGATATCTTCCTCATTTGGAAAGGCAACATCAGTGAGCTAGAAGAATTTAAAACTTTTCTGAATAGCATTGACCCTGACTTACAATTCACTCTAACTTTTTCAGATCAGAAAATTCACTTTCTGGATACAGAAGTTACAATTGTAGGTAACAAACTTTCTACAGATCTATATCGGAAACCAACTGACTGCAACACCTTACTTAAATTCAATTCTGCACATCCTAGACCCATGATCTCATCTCTCCCATACAGTCAGCTATTAAGAGCAAGCAGGATCACTGATTCTGACATAAAATTTGATCGAGTGATCAATCATATGGTAACACAATTTAAAGATAGGGGTTACCCAACCAGAGTGATTTCACAACATGTGAACAGGGTGAAAATGGAAAGACAACGTAATCATACACCTAGCCATAAAAAAGACCAATCCAATCGCATTCCATTCATTTCCACTTACAATGAAATCTCGGGCAATATCGCACAGTCAATTAGGAGACATTGGCATCTAATCCGGGATAGCTATCCTGACATTCCCGAGTTTAGATCGCCTCCACTAATGTCATACCGTAGGGCACATAACCTAAAAGATTGCCTAGTGAAATCAGACATTAGGGGGAGTTCTTCTAAAAAAACTCAAAAGTACCTAACAATTCAGTCCAAGGGTTGTTTCCCCTGCAGAAGGTGTGTCAGTTGTAGGTACATACAAAAGGGTAGTGTTTTTACACATCCAATGACACAACGTACCTATCCTATTAAATTTTACCTCACCTGTGAAAGTGAATATATTGTGTACATATTATGGTGCCCGTGTAAACTTATATATGTTGGGGAAACGAAATGTGATCTAAGAACTAGACTCAACCAACACAGATACTCGATCAGAAAACAACGGGTTGACCTACCGGTATCCAAACACTTTTTGGATGCCGGTCATGTTGAAACGGATTTAAAATGCATGATAGTGGACCATATCCCTCCACTTAATAGAGGCGGTGACAGATTAACTCAATTACAGACAAGGGAACTTAAGTGGATTTTTTTACTTGACAGCTTAAAACCGAAAGGACTCAATGTAGAATTCACAGTTCTACCTAAAATGATGAAACGTTAACAGATTGAGCCCCTTTTGTTTGGTCAGGACTGTCCTATTGTATGTTGTAAAGTGACATGTAATATGTATGTTTTTCTCTTTTTAATACTTGTTTCCATTACATTTCAGTATTCTATCGATATCTGAGCCTGCCCATGATGCCATCCTCACCGAGACGATCTTTGTAACATTAAGAAAAATCATCAATTCCAATGGATAATCCCTGTGTCATCACCTATAGCAACCTGGTACTAAACGCCACACACTGCTTTCTATTGCTTTTGCCTGTCTTCTTCTATTGGATAACCGCTTTGATACTTTCTTTCATTCAAGGGGAACATTGACAGTGCCATATGTATGTTTGTACTCTACGAATGTTGGGACATTCTATTGACACTTCCCTCTAACTGTGTGGGTAAGGGATGAAAGAATATGGATGATGAGACCTGGCCTAGGCCGAAGGTATATCTCCTTTTCAATGCGGGTGTTATCCATGTCCATGATGTACACCTTTTAAAGCATGTCCCTTTACACCCGTTACACAGGAGATTGCCGTGTCAAAGTCCTGAAGTGCTTGTCTAGTATGAATGATGTGGCTTTATTGTTTCCCTTGTAATGAAGTAAGTTGCTTTACCTGAGCGATGCACTCCCTGATCGGAACAGCGGTGCGCTCGATGATCCGGGACCGCTCCTGTTGCTATGGACGCCCTCGGAGGTGTTTGGCAGAATATTCCTTTCTCATCACCAGTGCGCATGCGCTGGAACACGGCCGAGTCAAAGTTACTATGGACGCTAAGCTGCACAGTATTTCTCGCTTATCGCGAGACTGGCGTGATGATCCGGAGGTTGCTATAGACGCTTGATGACGCACCTCGATCCCGGAAGCCTAATCAGCTGTAACCACGAGATATCGGCGTCCCGGAAGGATGGTGTCATGAGAACGGCTCAGAAGGTATTCTACATATAGTAGAAATATGGACTTTTTTTATGGACACTTTATTACACGTCACGATCGGGTGACACATAGGTGTGGATCTGCACTGGATACACATATATCTGTATTTATGTAACACATTTTGTATACGATGTCTTAATAATTTATGGTTTTATACATTGTTTATATATGATAATCACTATGTGATGATGTCACAAACTCTGTAATTGTTTGGCTTATTTAAGCCTCATATATGTCACTCATTAAGCACTTGAGAAAGCCAGCGTGAGGCTGGAGAAACGTAGTCTCTCACATCATGGAATAAATTCACCGTTCTTTTGAACTCTACCTGTGGTGTGCTGCTTCTATATTTTTGTATGCATTGAGGAACCAGTGGACCGAGGTTCAGAATATGCGGGCACCCCAACTTCTTCCTTTCTTGATATTTCTGGAGGTGCTGTTCTTATTAGATATTTAGATAGATAGATAGATAGATAGATAGATTTGAGATAGATGATAGATAGATAAATAGATATGATAGATAGATACATAAATAGATATGATAGATAGATAAATAGATATACTGTAATAGATAGATAGACAGACAGATATGAAATGGATAGATAGATAGATACATAGATAGATACATAGATATGAGATAGATAGATGATAGTTCGTTAGATAGATAGATACAAAAAAGGATACGTTTGCCAGCACATACTGATACCAAACTACTGCATGGACCCGGCATACAGGTGCACGCTGCTAGGCTAAAAATACACAAACAGGAGAAAACAGCAGCACACTGCTAGCACAAAGATAAAGATAAAACATGAAATCCTATATTGCTACAATGCAAAAAATGAAAAAATGTAGGTGCTTTGCTCACCATTTGGCCAAATAGTTTGGACCATCCCACCGTGCTAAGGTAATCTCATTGCAGGGTTCCGTCCCAATGGAGTCACCTTATCGCGGTGGGATGGTCCAAAATATTTGGCCAAATGATGTAAGTGTAACCGGAGCTTCTGTTTGTAGCCATACCATCAATGTATAATTGGGGTGGACTGACCAGTAGGGGACTTTCTGTGGTTTAGGTACAGAAGAATTTTTAACACTTTTTTTTCCCTTAAAGGGGTACTCAGCTGCTCAGCGTTTGGAACAAACTGTTCCGAATGCTGGAGCTGATGCCTGGAGCTTGTGATGTCATAGCCCAGCCCCCTCAATGTAAGTCTATGGGAGGGAGCGTGATGGCTGTCACGCCCCCTCCCATAGACATGCAATGAAGGGGCGGGGCATGACATAACAAGTGAGTAGGGCTATGACATCACGAAGTCCCGTGAAGAAAAGGTTTAGTCTAAAGGGGTGACACGCCTTCTTTACCGTGAGGACTGTGAATTTATGGAACAGTCTACCTCAGGAACTGGTCACAGCAGGAACAATTAACAGCTTTAAAACAGGGTTAGATACATTCCTGGAACAAAATAACATTAATTCTTATGCAGAATTATAAAACTACATCCCTTTCCCTTATCCCCTTACACCCTTCCCTTCAATTCCCTGGTTGGACTTGATGGACGTATGTCTTTTTTCAACCATACTAACTATGTAACTATGTAACGGGGGCATCCCTGTGTCCCGAAAACATCTTTCGGGACACAGGGATGTCCTTAATAGTGATGGGGGGAATTGCCCCGTCGCTACAGGACGGGCAAGCACCGGCTCTGCTCGGGGCCCCAGGCCAGCTCGGGGCCCCAAGCAATTGCTTGGTTTGCCTGTCCTGTAGCGACGGGTCTGGGTTGGAGCACAACTGACATCCCGTCAAGTGTCTGGTATTTTACAGGAGTTAAGCAGAGAAAATAATAGCACAAGCAGTATTTTTTCTCTGTACAACTCCCATCCTTCTGACGAACTGAACGGCCGAGCTCCCTTTAGTGAACCTTTAAGAAAAAAGGTTTCAGTTTAGTTTTGTTGTGCCTGGGCCACATCTGATTGGTGATATTTCTGTCCTATTAAAGTTCTCCCTCATCACAGATAACGTCCTCCAACATCACAGATAACATTCTTCCCCATCACGGATAATGTTCTCCCCATGACAGATATGTTCTCTGTCATCAGAGATAATGTTCTCCCTCATCAAAAATAATGTTCTCCCCATCACAGATAATGTTCTCCCCCATCACATATAATGTTTTCCCCAATCACAGATATTGTCCTCAACATCACAGATATTGTTCTCCAACATCACAGGTAATGTCCTCCAACACCACAGATTATGCTCTCCCCCATCACAGATAATGTTTCCCCCCATCACAGATAATGTTCTCCCCTATCACAGATAATGTTCTCCCCTATCACAGATAATGTTCTCCCCCATCACAGATAATGTTCTCCCCCATCACAGATAATGTTCTCCCCCATCACAGATAATGTTCTCCTCCATCACAGATAATGTTCTCCCCTATCACAGATAATGTTCTCCCCCATCACAGATACTGTTCTCCCCATCACAGATAATGTTCTCCCCCATCACAGATAATGTTCTCCCTATCACAGATAAAGTTCTCTTCATCACAGATTATGCTATCCCTATTACAGATAATGTTCTCCCTTTCAAAGATAATGTTCTCCTCCATAATAGATAACTTTCTCTCCATCACAGATGGTTTTCCCCCATCAATGATAATGTTCTCCCCCATTACAGATAATGTTCTAACTTATCACAGATGATTTTTCCCCTACCACAGATACTGTTGTCCCCCCCCCATCACAGATAATATTCTCCCTCATACAAATAATATTCTCCCTCATACAGATAATGTTCTCTCCCTATCACAGATAACATTTTTCCTCATACAAATAATGTTCTCCCCATCACAGATAATGTTCGGTACCTCATCACAATAATATTCTCCCTAATACAGATAATGTTCTCCCCATCACAGATAATGTTCCCTCTCTCATCACAATAATATTCTCCCTAATACAGATAATGTTCTCCCCATCACAGATAATGTTCCCTCCCTCATCACAATAATATTCTCCCTAATACAGATAATGTTCTCCCCATCACAGATGTTTGTCTATTTGACTCTGGCTTACCAGTTACTTGGTTTTTCTTTTCCTTCTCTTCAACATCCAATACTGAAATTATTTTCAATTTGTAAAACTACTCCCCCCCAAAAAATAAATAAAAAAAAAACAGGAAAATATACAGATTTTTTTTTCCCATGGCTTTAGCATTTTAGAAGCTTTACTTCTCTATACCACTATACAAGAAACAGAAAAGATGATGAGCTGTAGAGATGTTACAGTGCATTTACACGAAAATAATTTATGAAATATTATCGCTTTCTGCTCTTTCCTGAAAAATGCACTAAGAAGCGATATTACTTACCATGTAGGGCTGGCAGGGGGCGCTATGATCACAGAATATTCAAAGGTTTGGCTTCAGAAAAAAAAAAAAAGAGAAACTTTGCAGCCTCGGGAGTCCTGGATGTTTTTATTTCATATTATATCAGCAATATGGCGGGGGGTCACTCTCCGTACTAGGAAACATTACAGAAAGCCCCCGCATACTCAGAGGATAATAACTGCTACCTACAGGTAGATAGGAGAGCTCTGATAGCTATTCCATGGTCTATGCTCCATAATGTGGTACTTAACAGATAGAATTTTTACACAGAACAGAAAGATGGTATTGGGAGGGGGAGGGGGGAATTCTATTCTATTACTCGGTGCATTTTACAACAAAAGTATCACTCTGGCACTACTGATCCTTCAAGGGGTTATCCAGGAAAAAACTTTATAACTTTCTATATATATATATTAACTGGCTCCAAAAAGTTAAACAGATTTGTAAATTACTTCTATTAAAAAATCTTAATCCTTTCAGTACTTATGAGCTGCTGAAGTTGAGTCGTTCTTTCCTGTCTAAGTGGTTTCTGATGACACGTGTCTCGGGAACTGTCCAGAGTAGAAGCAAATCCCCATAGCAAACCTCTTCTACTCTGTGCAGTTCCCGAGACAAGCAGAGATGTCAGCAGAGAGCACTGTTGCCAGACAGAAAAGAACAACTCAAATTCAGAAGCTGATAATTATTGGAAGGATTAAGATTTTTTTTAATAGAAGTAACTTGCAAATATGTATAACTTTCTGGAGCCAGATGATATATATATAAAAAAGTTTTTTCCTGGAATACCCCTTTAAAATAGCCAAAGATCTTCTGGAGCCCATATTGAAGGAACCACTGGATCAATTTTAGTAAGTGACTCTGTGGACTCCTGGTCAATATTGCCACATTTAAAGGGGTACTCCATTGCTGGACATTTTATCTCCTATCCTTTGGATAGGGGATAAGAGGTCTGATCGCAGGGGTCCCGCTGCTGGGGCACCTGCAGCACCCGATGTTCTAAACAAATGGCGGGTTCCTGCGGCAGTGATCGTGACGTCACGCCACGCCCCCTCCATTCATGTCTATGGGAGAGGACATGTCAAGGACACGCCCCCTCCCTCAGACATGAATGGAGGGGGCGTGGCAGGACATCACGAGGGGGCCTGGTCGTGATGTCCCGATCACGGCCTCCGGCTCCGAGCATTCTGAACAAAATGTTCAGAACGCTTGAGCACCAGAGTACCCCTTTAAGCTACGTCCCCTTTCAGGGAAGCAATACCCAAGTCATATAAACCATTTTTTGGCACAAATTGTGCCAAAGTTTTTTGTACAGGTCGTTTTGATTATCTCAGGTTTTTTTTAAAATTATATTTACTAAAATTGAGAGGGGGGAGGAGGGAGGTGTATAGTTAGGATTAGGAAAAATTATTTGAACAGCTTCTATATGTAGTAATTTGCTCTATAAAAAAAAGTAAAAGTATAAAGTAATAAAACAATAAATAAACTGAACTGCATTTTGATGAAGTTTTGGGTGCGTTTTCTTGCCTTTTGCATATGTTTTTGCTCTTTTAGTGCATTGTACCACCACGAATAGTCGAAATAGTTTATAGATTGGTCAATATTTACTACCATAACTAAATAATAGCAAAATATCTATCATGTCCAAATGTTACTTACCTTATACAGTTCACAAATAATTTTACTATGCAATAAACTTATAATAATACTATATAGAGCTCAAGCGATACCACTTGGAATTGTCAAAACAATATGACCATACAGCGTCCAAATAATATTCTATATGCTCAAACTACTGTACTATGCAATATCCAAAAAATACATACAGTGCTCAGATACCAGTGAATCAAATGCCCAATGCCACCATGATATGACCAAGTAATGCCTCCATGATATTCATAAACAGTACCATGCCGTGTGAAATTTAGACTAGCAGGACCAGGCTACACTTTGGTATAGTTCCTTATGAAAACCGAAGATGGCACTCACCATATAGCGTAGAAAATATCCATTTTATTCAGACAGCGTGGGTACAAGATACAAATGGCCAACGGGCCGTTTCACACCGCCTGTAGGCGGTGTGAAACGGCCCGTCGGCCATTTGTATCTTGTACCCACGCTGTCTTAATAAGATGGATATTTTCTATGCTACATGGTGAGTGCCAACTTCTGTATTCATAAGGAACTATACCATTGGCTTGATGGGATTGAGCACCACCGCATTGTTGAGTTTTACACTGGGCAGAGGACTGTGACGTTGTGGACCCATATATATGCAGTGTACGTGAAATAGCCGTGCCGCTGGACACCTTCTCTATTGCTTACCAGGCTACACTTTGTAACCTACTTTTTCCCATTGATAAGGTCACCCATGTGGTAATGGCTGCATACAAACCCAAAGCAATGTCTTCAAATGAATAGATCACCACTATGCTGAACAACGGTCCTTCGGTTTGGTTGGTACGCCTTGGTGCCTCTACTAATACTCCATGCCTTCTTATGCAAAGTACCTCAAGGTGACTCCTGTGTGAGTTGTACACAGAGCATGTAACCCCACTAGCTTAATTAAATAGCGCCCCCTAAATAGTTACATAGTAACATAGTTAGTATGGTTGAAAAAAGACATACGTCCATCAAGTCCAACCAAATAGTGTCCCGTAGCCCTGATAACAAATGTCTATGCAAATGACATTGAGATAGACAACAATAACTTCAATTCACCTCCCAACTTTAAAGGGGTACTCCAGTGAAAAATGTTTTATTTAAAATCAACTGGTGCCAAAAAGTTAAACAGATTTGTAAATCACTTCTATTTAAAAATCTTAATCCTTCCAGTACTTATCAGCTGCTCTATACTACAGAGGAATTTCTTTGCTTTTTAAATTTCCTTTCTGTCTGACTACAGACAGAGGTGTCAGCAGAGAGCACTGTGGTCAGACAGAAAGAAATTCAAAAAGAAAAGAATTTCCTCTGTAGTTTACAGCAGCTGATAAGTACTGGAAGGGTTAAGATTTTTAAATAGAATAATTTACAAACCTGGTTAACTTTCTGGCACCAGTTGATGTAAAGAAAAATGTTTTCCAGTGGAGTACCCCTTTAACACACAGCAAGTTTTTTCAATGGTAGCATTTTGTTTTGCCTCAGGTCGTATAACCAGCGCCTTACCTGTCAGGGGAACTTCTGATACTCTTGTTTCCGTTTTCCCAAAAAGTAAGGGGAGTGACGTTCTCCAGTGTATCCATGGTATACCCCCCCCCCCCCCCCCAAGAGAATCCTTGTCCGTTATCTCTAGAAAGTAGGACACTAAGTTAGTGCATCAGAGAGTCACTTAGCCTTCAACTACAATAGAAACACCAGTACATGTACCACAGAAAAAATATCTGCTAAAAGTATAGTCTGTGATCAATGCGCAATCGAAACGGGGTACTCCAGTGGAAAATCTTTTTTTTTAATCAACTGGTGCCTGCTCTGGACTGTTCCTAAAATGGACAGAGGTGTCAGTAGAGAGCACTGTTGCCAGACAGAAATGAAATCCAAAAACAAAAGAAATTCCTCTGTAGTATTCAGCAGCTGATAAGTACTGGGAGGATTAAGATTTTTTAATAGAAGTAATGTTCAAATCTGTTTAACTTTTTGTTACCATTTAAGGGGACAGTGACTAGAATTCTGTTTCTCCTGAAACTAAAATTGTACTAACCAAAACTGTACAAATTCAAGCTGCATTCCAGTATGCAAGTGTTGGCATTGTATTGGTCTGCATCAAGGGGTAGTCCAATATTGAACTTGTTTTCCCCTATTTAAAGGATAGGGGATAAGTGTCTGATCGTGGTCGGTAGGACCGCTGTGACCTCCTGCATGGCACTATACTGGGGAGAGATGCTACTAGACACCCAATCTGTACATGCATTTAATAATTCTTTATATAATGCATGTAGGTCTTGCAACAGTGCTAACCATAAAATCTGGGGACAAAGGGAAGAACATACCCATTGTAGCTGCTAAAACCCTATCTGGTAAGGAGAACTATAATTCAGGGCACCACGGTCCGGAGTCCAGATACGTATTGAATGACACCTGCGGGGTGAACATACACAGTGATCCCTCAACATACGATGGTAATTCGTTCCAAATAAACCATCTTTACTTGAATTTATCGTATGTTGAGGGATCCTTGGAATAATGATATACAGAGTTATACTCACGTGTCCCCGCCGCTCTGGACCATCACCGCTGCCCTGGATCGTTGCTCTCCTTCGCCGTCATCACATCCCCAGGGTGTCCCCGTCGGTCTGGATCGTCACCGCTGGCCTGGATCATCGCTCGCCATCGCCGTCATCACATCCCCAGGGTGTCCCCGTCGCTCCGGACCTTCACCGCTGCCCTGGATCATCGCTCTCCATCGCTGTCATCACATCCCCAGGGTGTCCCCGTCGCTCCGGACCTTCACCGCTGCCCTGGATCGTCGCTCTCCATCGCCGTCATCACATCCCCAGGGTGTCCCCGTCGCTCCGGACCTTCACCGCTGCCCTGGATCCTCGCTCTCCATCGCCGTCATCACATCCCCAGGGTGTCCCCGTCACTCCGGACCTTCACCGCTGCCCTGGATCATCGCTCTCCATCGCCGTCATCACATCCCCAGGGTGTCCCCGTCGCTCCGGACCTTCACCGCTGCCCTGGATCGTTGCTCTCCATCGCCGTCATCACATCCCCAGGGTGTCCCCGTCACTCCGGACCTTCACCGCTGGCCTGGATCATCGCTCTCCATCGACGTCATCACATCCCCAGGGTGTCCCCGTCGCTCCGGACCTTCACCGCTGCCCTGGATCGTCGCTCTCCATCGCCGTCATCACATCCCCAGGGTGTCCCCGTCGCTCCGGACCTTCACCGCTGCCCTGGATCGTCGCTCTCCATCGCCGTCATCACATCCCCAGGGTGTCCCCGTCGCTCCGGACCTTCACCGCTGCCCTGGATCGTCGCTCTCCATCGCCGTCATCACGTCACTGCGCACGCTGCTCCTATTAGATGACGGGATGGCAACGTGATGACAACGAAGTAGAGCGACGGCTATGCAGCGGAGCATGAAGAGGATGGTCCGGAGCGGCGGGGACAGATGACTGACACTCACCAGAGCACACGGGGCACATTAAATGGCGATCCGGAAGCAGCTGAAGCAGATTGGGCTGCTGGATAGCCACTTTTGCCATGGCCCCGACATACAAAAGCATTGTATATTGATGCTGCCTTCATGAGAGGCCATCGTATGTTGAAATGATCATATTTAGGGGCCATTGTAAGTCGGGGCTCACTGTACTAGGTAGAGTATCAAATAGAAACAATGGGGAAGATTTATCAAATGAATTAGACTGGTTTTTCCCGTCTAAAATTGTGGCACAGAAAGTCACAGTCTAAATACGTGCAACTTTTTCGCGACTTTTTCTTTAGAGGATTTTTAGTACATGATGCATTCTAGGCTAATTTAGACGGAAAAAAGCATTGGTGCTGAATTTATCAATAGCAACTTTTCCGCCAAAATTCGCATCAGGCGAAAGTACGTTGAAATGTCAGGTTTAAATACAGTCTAAACCGTAGATCCCGAAGTCAGTGCGCAGAATTTATCAAGAGCCTTGTGACTTTTGATAAATTAGGAACACAATAGACCAGCCTAACCCTCTGTAGGTTGGTCTATACTGATCCAGAAAATAGACAACTTTGATAAATCCCCCCCCCCCAATAAGAAGAAATAATAAACGCACTCACCGCACAGTATGTGTCTACGGGTCCAGAAGTCCGCGCTCCCGGGGAGACATAGACGGCCGCTGAGGAGCGTGCAGCGCGCTCCTCAGCGTCCGTCTATGTCTCCCCGTTAGCGCGGACTTCAGGACCCGTAGACACATAATGTGCGGTGAGTGCGTGTATTATTTCTTCTTACTGTCTAGTACCAACCACTGAGCCACTGTGCTTCAGTAATAAAGGTGGTTTTTCAGTAAATGTCACATCTGATTGGTCGGATCTTGCAGTCATTGACACATATCGAGGACCCGTACTGTTTCTGGCATTTTATGTTGAGTCTGGTTTCAAGTTATAATGGTCCAGAAAAGACCATTGTATGTGGAAAATATTGTAACCTGAGGCCATTGTGTCTTGACGGACTACTGTGTACCCAAAAAGAAGTAACATGTTGTAGGTAGGGCTGTATTTGCCACTTGACGGCCATGGGTGGGTACATGTTAAGGTGGCACTTTGATGTTTGATTTTGTAGTGATAGGCATTAGATGTTTGCTTTCAAATTTAGCAGATCTTGTGGGCTAGGGGAAGAAAGCTTTGAGTCTGAAGTACGGTGCGCTGGGATGCCAATGGGTGTCGGTATTGGTGACACAGTATAGGCCCCTAAAGCCTATACTGTGTAGTGTATAAATGGGTAAGTCAGCAATACTATAGACACTTTGCTTCCCCTGTGTGCTCTGCTGCTGCTAAATGTGTCTCCACTACTACCACTGCTGGTGGTGCCCACATACGACATATCATAGTGCCCATTTAAGGCATTGAGCAATGTAGGTTTGTACTTTATAGAACTATCATTTGGGAATAAGATTTAACAAAAAGTGCAGCTCATTAGGTCAAATGTGTAAACAATCTGCGGTTGCAGCATAGTGTGTACTGTATTAGCGCGGCACATGGCATATGCCTAATGGGGAATACTACCCACACTATTGAATGCTGCCAGGCCTCACTTGTACAGTCAATCTGTTACACATCCTTACAACTGGAATTTTTCCCTTTCTTTTGTTCACAAATGAAAAATGTTGTTTGTGTCAAGAAAAACGGCAGGGGACCTTCAAACATATGGCGTTCATACGTTTTCATTGCCAATATGAGAGGAAACTAGTGTACTAGCATTAATAAATGGCCTGCCTTGACTTCATGGGGCATACTCAGTATGGGCCGCAGCTCTCGTTGGACGACCTTTAATTTTTTTCTTATAAAATTGTCACCCTAAAATTCTGCTTAAAACAGCAAAAAGTGTCCCCAATTGAGTGACACCAGAAAGATCCAACTGGAGCCGGGCATGGCTGTGGGGGCTCTTTACTTTGCCATACCTGTTCTGCTAGAAAAAGGAGAAAGACTTATGTGACAAGATGAATGTTGATCCTTTGGCTATGCTGAGGAGAGACCAGAGAAGCTTCACCTACCACAGTACCAGGAATAAGCATCAAAAAGAAGGAATCTTTTCTTTCCCATGCCTTAAAGGGGTACTCCCGTGGAAAGCTTATTTTTAAATCAACTGGTGCCAGAAAGTTAAACAGATTTGTAAATTACTTCTATAAAAAAAAAATCTTAATCCTTCCAGTACTTTTAAGGGGGTGTATACTACAGAGGAAATACTTTTATTTTTGGATTTCTCTTCTGTCATGACCACAGTGATCTCTGCTGACCTCTGCTGTCCATTTTGGGAACTGTCCAGAGCAGGAGAAAATCCCCATAGCAAACATATGCTGCTCTGGACAGTTCCTAAAATGGACAGCAGAGGTCAGTAGAGAGCACTGTGTTAGTGACAGAAGAGAAATCCAAAAAGAAAAGCATTTCCTCTGTAGTATACAGCCCCTAAAAAGTACAGGAAGGATTAAGATTTTTTTAATTTAAGTAATTTACAAATCTGCTTAACTTTCTGGCACCAGTTGATTTAAAAAAAAAAAAAAAGTTTTCCACGGGAGTACACCTTTAAGAGAAGACCAGAAGTTGATGCTGCCGAAGGTGAGATGGTGCAAGGAGCTGAAAGCTACTCTATTTACTACCCAAAAAAGTGAGGTCAAAGAGCAAATATTACCTTTAAAGTGTACCTGTTGTCAACAAAAACTTTTGTTAAATGTAGGTAATACTATTATATGTATATTTGTAATATACATTAGTTAAAACATTTTTTATATTTTTGGGAGAAAAAATGCTGTCTCTGCAGCTATTGCATGTGTGTCTTTATGAGGAGACCAAATACAGGAAGCGAGGGCAGGACAAGCAGGCCTCTGTGCAGGCTCCTGGATTGTCAATGATCCTGCTGTGTGAGCCGGGGGTGTGTCACAGAGCCTCAGTGTACAGAGCCCTGCTTGTCCTCAGTGTACAGAGCCCTGCTTGTCCTCAGTGTACAGAGCCCTGCTTGTCCTCAGTGCACAGAACCCTGCTTGTCCTCAATGTACAGAGCCCTGCTTGTCCTCAGTGCACAGAACCCTGCTTGTCCTCAATGTACAGAGCCCTGCTTGTCCTCAGTGTACAGAGCCGTGCTTGTCCTCAGTGTACAGAGCCCTGCTTGTCCTCAGTGTACAGAGACCTGCTTGTCCTCGGTGTACAGAGCCCCGCTTGTCCTCAGTGTACAGAGCCCTGCTTGTCCTCAGTGTACAGAGCCCTGCTTGTCCTCAGTGCACAGAACCCTGCTTGTCCTCAGTGCACAGAACCCTGCTTGTCCTCAATGTACAGAGCCCTGCTTGTCCTCAGTGTACAGAGCCGTGCTTGTCCTCAGTGTACAGAGCCCTGCTTGTCCTCAGTGTACAGAGACCTGCTTGTCCTCAGTGTACAGAGCCCTGCTTGTCCTCGGTGTACAAAGCCCCGCTTGTCCTCAGTGTACAGAACCCTGCTTGTCCTCAGTGTACAGAGCCCTGCTTGTCCTCAGTGTACAGAGCCCTGCTTGTCCACCCCGCAGAAGTCGCAATGCACATGCAATAGCTGCAGGGATAAAAATATACACATTTTTTAACCAATGTATATTACAAACATACATATAATGCTATTATCTACATTATATACAAAAAAGTTTTTGTTGATCACAGGTACACTTTAAGGCATCCTTATATAATAACTCAATCCCAGCCTACCAGCTGGGTTTAACACCTGAATTGCTGAAAGTATAGAGTATATACATTGCCTTCAAACCTTAATACGGTGCCCCCCATACTACCACCATGATAGTCCAATTAACAACATCATCATGTGCCAAAGTAATGCAGAAATAACCCAACCCTACCATACAAGGTACAGCAATATTCAAGTTCCAGGTATCAGTGCCTTACTGTTCATGGAAGGTATTATTGAGGTTATGATACTGTTTGGATTTGCCATATATATGGCACTTTAAAGCAGTGAAACATCATTTAGATATTGCATAATTGCATTTACAGCACTTTAATAAATAGTTTTTTGCTCTATGATGAACAAGACTTACTGGGCTAATAGAGTAGAGCAAATCAGGGAAATGATATCACTCATGTCTGTTCTCCTCGCTGCCACCGCATATACAGATCACGTTATGTACTCTCTTATCAGAGTTGGGAAGATTAGGAAATCTATAAAGGAATCAGTTTAGATGATAATAGAATATTGCTGTAAATAAGAAGAAAAGAATATAATGGAAGAAGGAGTAGTGTTGCTCGCGAATATTCGCAATTCGAATATTATTCGCGAATATCGCATATTCGCGAATTCGCGAATTTCGCGAATATAGCGCTATATATTCGTAATTACGAATATTCGTTTTTTTTTTTTGTTTTTTTTTCACAGTACACATCACAGTGATCATCCCTCTCTGCTTCCAGCTTGTGTGGTGTAAAGAAGGCTGTAATACTACTGTGTGAGACGGGCGCGCACAAATTCGCATATGCGAAAATTAGTATATGCTAATTTTCGCATATGCAGATTTTCGCGTTTACTGATTTTGTATATACTAATATTCACATATGTAAATTTTCGCATACGCGAAAGTTTCGCATATGCGAAAATAAAACGAGAATATAACGAATGTGCGAATATTCGCGAATATATGACGAATATTCGTCCATATATTCGCGAATATTCGCGAATTCGAATATGGCCTATGCCGCTCAACACTAAAAAGGAGGAAGAAGATCAATAAAGAGAAAGAAGTAAGAGGAAGGAGAATGAAGACAAGAAACATTGGGGGAGATTTATCAAACCTGTGCAGAGGAAGAGTGGTGCAGTTGCCCATAGAGCCCAATCAGATAATTTCTTTCATTTTTTTTTAAATGAAAGAAGCGATCTGATTGGTTGCTATGGGTAACTGGTCAACCTTTCCTCTACGCAGGTTTTGATAAATCTCCCCCAATGTACATTGTAGATGGGAGACTCCAGGGCCAAGAAAACTCAAGTTAGTGCCACATGGCTTTAACTTTGCGATCACCTGTATCTTACACCCTGCAATAGGGAACCGTAATACCTGCAACCATGAGTCTTCTCAAGTATCTTTACCACTGTTAGTCAACCTGTGTAGAGAATTATCTATATTGGACTGTGTATCTTTCACCACTAGCATCACTAAAGTGTGTAAAGCAGACCTTCCTTGTCAGTATTAGGCTGGAATTCCAGAAAGATTTTTTTTTGCAAAAACGCCGTAAAAAAATGCCAATTTTCATGCACAGCGTTTTTTCAGTGAAAAAAACGCCACGTCCAGATGTTAGCTGCAAGTCAATAGTAAACTGCAAAATGCCAGATCCACTTGGCGTTTTTCAGTTTGGCATTTTTTTTGTTTTGTTTTGTTTTTATCCTTTTGGAGTTTTTCAGCAATTTTGGGCTCAAAGGCTGGATTTTCAAAACGCCTGACAAAACCTAGTTTGGTGTTTTTTGCACAGAAATCGTGGAGTTTTCCTCCCATAGAAGGGGCAAAAAAGGCAAATTCCATACAAAGGTAAAAACGCAAGACAAAATGCCAAAACGCAAGGAAAAACAGTGGCAGATTTTCTGGCGATTTTTCTGTTGTTTTTAACCCCTTAAATGGGCACTGTCACCAACTTTATTTTTTGATATGTTGTAGTACTTATGTACTACAACATATCTCTAATATACTTTTATTATTATTTTTCTTCATTAAAATGTTTTAATTTAAAATTGGCTACTGAAAAAGGACTGATTTAGGAGTGGCAATCAGTCCTTTTTCAGTTAGGCTGCACTCGCTCCCTGCCTGTCAATCAGACACTGGCTGGGAGGCCACTCCTCCCGCACATCGCCGCCGCCGCCTTGTTGCCGCCGCTGTCCCTGCACGCCCGCTGCCGGACTCTGCAGTAACTGCAAGTGTAATGAGGGAACGGGGTATGCGGGGCGGGGGGGGTTAGAGGAGGGAACGGGCTAGTGCCGTAGCGGGGGGGGGGGGGGGGGGAACGGGCTAGCAAAAAAAAAAAATAGGATGGTGGGAGCTACCCTTTAAGGACACAGCCAATTTTAACTGTAGGACCCGGCCATTTTTTGAACATCTGACCACTTTTACTTTAAGCATTAATAGCTCTGAGATGCTTTTACCTTTCATTCTGACTCCAAGATTATTTTTTCGTGACATATTCTACTTTATGTTAGTGGTAAAATTTTGTTGGAACTTGCATCGTTTCTTGGTGAAAAATTACAAAATTTTATGAAAAAATTTAAAATTTAGCATTTTTTTTTACTTTGAAGCTCTCTGCTTATAAGGAAAATAAATATTCCAAATAAATGATATCTTGATTCACATATACAACATGTCTACTTTATGATTGCATCATGAAGTTGACATGTTTTTACTTTTGGAAGACATCAGAGGGCTTCAAAGTATAGCAGCAATTTTCCAATTTTTCACAACATTTTCAAAATCGAAATTTTTCAGGGACCAGTTCAGTTTTGAAGTGGATTTGATGGGCCTTCTTATTAGAAATACCGCACAAATGACCCCATTATAAAAACTGCACTCCTCAAAGTATTCATAATGACATTCAAAAGGTCTGTTAACCCTTTAGGTGTTTCACAGGAATAGCAGCAAATTGATGGAGAAAATTCAAAATCTTCATTTTTTACACTGGCATGTTCTTGTAGACCGAGTTTTTGAATTTTTACAAGGGGTAAAAGGAGAGAAATATTCCTAAAATGTGTAACCCAATTTCTCTCGAGTAAGGAAATACCTCATATGTGTATGTCAAGTGTTCGGCGGGTGCACTAGAGGGCTCAGAAGGGAAGGACAGTGGGATTTTGGAGAGTGAATTTTTCTGAAATGTTTTTTGTGGGGCATGTCGCATTTAGGAAGCCCCTATGGTGCCAGAACAGCAATAAAAAAACCACATGGCTACTATTTTGGAAACTACACCCTTCAAGGCACGTAACAAGGGGTCCAGTGAGCCTTAACTTTTACAAGGGATAATAGGACAAAATGCCCCCCAGAATTTGTAACCCCATCTCTTCTGAGTATGGAAATACCCCATGTGTGGACATCAAGTGCTCTGCTGGTGCACTACACTGCTCAGAAGAGAAGGAGTCACATTTGGCTTTTGAAAAGTTAATTTTGCTGAAATGATTTTTGGAGGGCATTTTGCATTTACGAAACCCCTATGCTGCCAGAACAGCAAAAAACAAAACAAAACACATGGCATACTATTTTTGAAACGACACCCTCAAGGAACGCAACAAGGGGTCCAGTAAGCCTTAACACCTCACAGGTGTTTGACGACTTTTTGTTAAAGTCGGATGTGTAAATTAAAAAAATAATTGTTTTTCACTAAAATGCTGGTTTTCCCCCAAATTTTACATTTTTACAAGGGGAAATAGGAGAAAATGACCCCAAAAACTATGGAAATACCCAATGTGTGGATGTCAAGTGCTCTGCTGGTGAACTACAATGTTCAGAAGAGGAGGAGCGCCTTTGAGCTTTTGGAGGCAGAATTTGGTTGGAATGAAAGTAAGGGGCCATGTGCGTTTACAAAGCCCCCCCCGTAGTGCCATAACAGTGGAACCCACCCACATGTGACCCCATTTTGGAAACTACACCACTCACAGAATTTAATAAGGGGTGCAGTGAGTATTTACACCCCCCTGGCGTTTGACAGATCTTTGGAACAGTGGGCTGTGCAAATGAAAAATTACATTTTTCTTTTTCACAGACCACTGTTCCAAAAATCTGTCAGACACCTGTGGGGCGTAAATGCTCACTGCACCCCTTATTACATTACGTGAGGGGTGTACTTTCCAATATGGGGTCAAATGTGGGGGGGGTCCATTGTTCTGGCACTATGGGGGCTTTGTAAACACACGTGGCCTTCAATTCCGCACAAATTTTCTCTTCAAAATCCCAATGGTGCTCCTTCTCTTCTGAGCATTGTAGTGTGCCAGCAGAGCACTTTACATCCACATATATGGTATGTTCTTACATATGTTCTTACTCTTAGAAATGGGGTTACAAATTTTGTGGGGCTTTTTTCCTATTTTTCCTTGTGAAAATGAAAAATTTGGGGTAACACCAGCATTTTAGTGAAACTATTTTTTAATTTTTTCATCCAACTTTGAAGAATTTTCATTAAACACCTGTGGGGTGTTCAGGCTCACTATACCCCTTGTTACGTTCCGTAAGAGGTGTAGTTTCCAAAATGGGGTCACATGTGGATATTTATTTTTTTGCGTTTATGGCAGAACCGCTGTAAAATCAGCCACTCCTGTGCAAATCACCAATTTAGGCTTAAAATGTACATAGTGCGCTCTCACTCCTGAGCCTTGTTGTGCGCCCGCAGAGCATTTTACGCCCACATCTGGGATACTCATGAGAAATTGCGTTACAAACTTTGGGGGTCTTTTTTTCCTTTTAACACTTGTGAAAATAAAAAGTATGGGGCAACACCAGCATGTCAGTGTAAATTTTTTTATTTTTTTACACTAACAGGCTGGTGTAACCCCAACTTTTCCTTTTCATAAGGGGTAAAAGGAGAAAAAGCCCCCCACAATTTGTAGTGCAATTTCTCCCGAGTACGGAAATACCCCATATGTGGTCCTAATCTGTTTCCTTGAAATACGACAGGGCTCTGAAGTGAGAGAGCGCCATGCGCATTTGAGGACTAAATTAGGGATTGCATAGGGGTGGACATAGGGGTATTCTACGCCAGTGATTCCCAAACAAGGTGCCTTCAGCTGTTGCTAAACTCCCAGCATGCCTGGACAGTCAGTGGCTGTCCGGAAATGCTGGGAGTTGTTGTTTTGCAACAGCTGGAGGCTCCGTTTTGGAAACACTGCCGTACAATAAGTTTTTCATTTTTATTGGGGGGGAGGGGGGGGGTACAGTGTAAGGGAGTGTATATATAGTGTTTTACCCTTTATTATGTGTTAATGTAGTGTTTTTAGGGTACGTTCGCACTGGCAGAGGTTTACAGTGAGCTTCCCGCTAGAAATTTGCGCTGCAGCAAAATCAAGCTCTTACTTGAAGCAGGAAACTTACTGTAAACCTGCCCGTGGGAATGATGTACCCTGTGCGTTCACATGGAGGGGGAAACCTCCAGCTGTTTGAAAACTGCAACTCCCAGCATGTACTGAAAGACCGTGCATGCTGGGAGTTGTAGTTTTGCAACAGCTGGAAGCACACTGGTTGGAAAACCTTCAGTTAGGTTCTGTTACCTAACTCAGTATTTTCCAACCAGTGTGCCTATAGCTGTTGAAAAACTACAACTCCCAGCATGTACTGATGCTGGGAGATGTAGTTATGCAACAGCTGGAGCTACGCAACTACAACTCCCAGCATGCCGAGACAGCTGTTTGCTGTTTGGGCATGCTGGAATTTGCAGTTTTGCTACATCTGGAGGGCTACAGTTACAGACCACTGCACTGTGATCTCCAAACTGTGGACCTCCAGATGTTGCAAAACTACAAATCCCAGCATGCAAAGACAGCAAACTGCTGTGTGGGCATGCTAGGAGTTGTAGTTTTGCAAGATCTAGAGGGCAGTATAGAGATCACTGTGCAGTGGTCTCTAAACTGTAGACCTCCAGCTGTTGCAAAACTGCAAATTCCAGCATGCCCAAACAGCTGTCTGGGCATGCTGGGGGTTGTAGTTTTGCAACATCTGGAGGGCTACAGTCTCAGTCTGTAGCCCTCTAGATGTTGCTAGGCAACTTACCAGATTCCGTCGGATCCAGGGAGCTGTCCTCTTCTGCCGCACGACATGCCGCCCGCGCCGATCACCGCAGCCGATCGCGTCCCGCAGCCTCCACCGACGGGTAAGTGGATCTTCGGCACCCGGTCCCCTTCGGTTCCCCGTTCTGCCCCGCCTATTGTGGGTGGGCAGAACGGGAAAACGAAAGTTAACCCCGCCGCCCCCGATCTGCTATTGGTCGTCGCTTCTGATGATCAATAGCAGGGATAGGAGGGGTGGCATGGTGTCATGGACAACCGCGATCCTCCTTATATTCCGGGTCACCATAGACCCGTATGACCCGGAATCGGCGCAAATCGCAAGTGTGAATTCACTTGCATTTTGCGCTGATCACCGACATGGTGATCTGATGACCCCCCTGGGCATTTGCGCGGGGTGCCTGCTGATAGATATCAGCAGTCACCCCGGTCCGGTCCCCGCCCGGTGCACCGCGGGGACTGAAATTCCCACAGGCGTACAGGTACGCCCTGGGTCCTTAAGACCCAGCTACAGAAAGCGTATACATATGCCCTGGGTCCTGTACGGGTCAAGCCAAAAAAAATCGCAGGGCAAAAATCTCAGTGGAATCCTAGCCTTACTGCTAACAAAGCACTTAAAGGGAACTTGGGACTTGGGTGCCCAAGTGCATTCGATATTGCCGAACATTCCTCAGACAACCATTAATAGCACGCAAAGGCGTATAAGTGCATATATTTCTGCACGTAGCACTCATATTAAAGGGGTACTCCGGCCCTAATACATCTTATCCCCTATCCAAAGGATAGATGATAAGATGTATGATCGCAGGGGTCCCACCGCTGGGGACCTCCGCAATCTGTCATTGCGCACCCACCTTTGTGAGCTCTCTGCAGCGCTGGAGGCTCCGAGTGTGTAGTGTGACGACCACGGGGCCAGAGTATCGTGATGTCACAACTCCACCCCCGTGTGACATCACGCTCTGCCCCCTCAATGCAAGTCTATGTGAGGGGGCATCCCCAGCTCTGGGACCCCCGCGATCATGCATCTTATCCCCTATCCTTTGGATAGGGGATAAGATGTATTAGGGCCGGAGTACCCCTTTAATATTTTGTTTGCATTTTTTCCTTAAATCATTTTGCATATCCTAAACATGTCTATCGATCCTGTGATTTCCATAAGTCCATACCTTCTTGGTATAATAATGTCAATGTTGAGGAGGGTTTGATCGCTACCACAAGATCAGTAAAAGGTTTACATTCTGAAGCACTAGTCATACAATACAGACAAGACATGAGTATTGAAATTCCGCTTTCTCAGATCAAATTTACACCCTCTCATTAATCTCATCTTACTACTGTAGTCTTATATACTAAATTATTTATAATGCAAATCTTGTTTTCCATCCAGTAAGTAACCGTTATATCTATCATGCTTTATGATGATTAATTTAGTAAAATTTTTTGATTAATTCAGCAAAAATACCCAACTAAATACGACAAATTATGGCCTAAAATAGTAACACCTCCTCCAATTCTTCCATCCCAAAATACCTTGCTGGGTTTACATTAATAATAAATGCACATGAGCTGAATTCTAGTCCTATATAGATGAGACAGACCTGCAGTGCTTTCCATAATTTGGATGGAGAACGTGAACATATTTCCCAGCGCTATACAAGAAGGTTCCCAGCGCGATAGGAACTGGGTCAAATTAGAGTTTGCATTAAAGAGATTGGTTTGATGAACTCATGCATAGAAAAGCGAATATTCAGGATCAACATCGATGGTAATGGTCCTTTGATGGTAGCTCCATAGAAGGAAATTAATATTTAGTGGTATAGGTGTTCTGTGGAGCGCCACTGCTCCTTCATTCTGCTCATCAATGCAAGTCCAGGGGTGAAGTGTTGGACAGGAGTACCTTGGGTCCACCAGAGGAAATCACCCTTGGGACCCACCTTTCAGCCCTCTTTTCTCTTCCCTACGACAGCATTGTTAGGGTGTGTGTGTATATATATATATATATATATATACAAATATATATATATATATATATATATATATATACAAAAAAAGAGGATTGCAGCAGCACACATTGGTAAAAAAAATTTGAGGCTCTTAGCGCACTTTTTGATCAAAACGTGTCCCCCATCCACCACGGGGAGGTGGCATCATTTAGGATGGGACCCTAACACAAAAACTGAGCCTAACGCTCAAATATCACCTCACCTCTGCTGGGCATATAGCCTCTGACTGGGATGCCATTCCCCCTGAGTTGTACAAACAGCAAAAAGAGAAATAGCCAACACAACAACCTAATACACGGGTGCACACTGCTATGGCAGATACAGAGTATACAAAAAAAGAGGATTGCAGCAGCACACATTGGTCAAAAAATTTGAGGCTCTTAGTGCACTTTTTGATAAAAAAAAGTGTCCCCCATCCACCATGGGGAGCGCCACTGCTCCTTCATTCTGCTCATCAGTGCAAGTCCAAAGAGCTGTCAAAGGACACTAGAAACAAAATTGTAGGCCTGCACCAGGCTAGGAAGACTGAATCTGCAATAGGCAAGCAGCTTGGCATGAAGAAATCAACTGTGGGAGCAATTATTAGAAAATAGAAGACATACAAAACCACTGATAATCTCCCTCGATCTGGGGCTCCAAGCAAGATCTCACCCCGTCAAAATAATCATAAGAACGGTGAGCAAAAATCCCAGAACCTCACAAACGGACCTAGTGAATGACTTGCAGAGAGCTGGGACAAAAGTAACAAGGGCTACCATCAGTAACACACTATGCTGCCAAACTCAAATCATGCAATGCCAGACGTGTGTCACGATGCCGGCTGGCAGGTAGTGGATCCTCTGTGCCAGAGAGGGATTGGCGAGGACCGCGCTAGTGGACCGGTTCTAAGTCACTACTGGTTTTCACCAGAGCCCGCCGCAAAGCGGGATGGTCTTGCTGCGGCGGTAGTGACCAGGTCGTATCCACTAGCAACGGCTCACCTCTCTGACTGCTGATGATAGGCGAGGTACAAGGGAGTAGACAGAAGCAAGGTCGGACGTAGCAGAAGGTCGGGGGCAGGCGGCAAGGTTCGTAGTCAGGGTGGATAGCAGAAGTTCTGGTACACAGGCTATAGACACACAAAACGCTTTCACTAGGCACAAGGGCAACAAGATCCGGCAAGGGAGTGCATGGGAGGAGGTCAGATATAGTCAGGGACCAGGTGGAAGCCAATTAAGCTAATTGGGCCAGGCACCAATCATTGGTGCACTGGCCCTTTAAGTCTCAGGGAGCTGGCGCGCGCGCGCCCTAGAGAGCGGAGCCGCGCGCGCCAGCATATGACAGCAGGGGACGGGAACGGGTAAGTGACCTGGGATGCGACTCGCGAGCGGGCGCTTCCCGCTGTGCGAATCGCATCCCCAACGGCCATGACAGTGCAGCGCTCCCGGTCAGCGGGACTGACCGGGGAGCTGCAGGGAGAAAGACGCCGTGAGCGCTCCGGGGAGGAGCGGGGACCCGGAGCGCTAGGCGTAACAGTACCCCCCCCCCCCTTAGGTCTCCCCTTTTTTTTGTCCGGTGACTGCCTCCCCTGGGATGAGGACACCGGGAAGGAATGGATGGTTTCCTCAATGGCAGGCAGTACAGCAGGAGTAGGAATGGGGAGGGAGGGCAGAGGGTGAAGCTTGGCACGGGGCAGGGAGACACAAGGACGGGAGCCATGAGGGGACACAGAGGCTTGCCTGAAGGGACTGGGAGGGGGGGAGAGGCATTTTCTGTGGCAGGCAGAGTCCCTAACGACCTTAGGGGGACCGGATACAGGAGGAACCACAGGGTCACGGCAGGGAGTACTGGGAACCGGTTTAAGGCAGTCCTTGGAACAAGAGGGACCCCAACTCTTGATCTCCCCAGTGGACCAGTCCAGGGTTGGGGAATGGTGTAGAAGCCAGGGTAGTCCAAGGAGAATTTCGGAAGTGCAATTGGGAAGGACCAAAAATTCAATTTTCTCGTGATGAGGTCCGATGCACATTAGGAGGGGCTCCGTGCGGTAACGCACGGTGCAATCCAACCTGGCTCCGTTGACCGCGGAAATGTGGAGTGGCTTGACAAGACGGGTCACCGGAATGCGGAATTTATTCACCAAGGACTCCCGAATAAAATTCCCAGAAGCACCAGAGTCCAGGCAGGCCACGGCTGAGAGGGAAGAGCTGGCTGAAGTAGAAATCCGTACAGGCACCGTGAGACGTGGAGAAGCCGACTTAGCATCAAGAGACGCCACACCCACGAGAGCTGGGTGCGAGCGTGCGTTTCCCAGACGTGGAGGACGGATAGGGCAATCCACCAAAAAATGTTCGGTACTGGCACAGTACAGACAAAGATTCTCTTCCTTACGGCGATTCCTCTCTTCCAGGGTCAGGCGAGACCGATCCACTTGCATGGCTTCCTCGGCGGGAGGCCTAGGCGCAGATTGCAGTGGAGACTGTGGGAGAGGTGTCCAGAGATCTAAGTCTTTTTCCTGGCGGAGCTCTTGATGTCTCTCAGAAAAACGCATGTCAATGCGAGTGGCTAGATGAATGAGTTCATGCAGGTTAGCAGGAGTTTCTCGTGCGGCCAGAACATCTTTAATGTTGCTGGATAGGCCTTTTTTAAAGGTCGCGCAGAGGGCCTCATTATTCCAGGATAGTTCAGAAGCAAGAGTACGGAATTGTATGGCGTACTCGCCAACGGAAGAATTACCCTGGACCAGGTTCAGCAGGGCAGTTTCAGCAGAAGAGGCTCGGGCAGGTTCCTCAAAGACACTTCGAATTTCCGAGAAGAAGGAGTGTACAGAGGCAGTGACGGGGTCATTGCGGTCCCAGAGCGGTGTGGCCCATGACAGGGCTTTTCCAGACAGAAGGCTGACTACGAAAGCCACCTTAGACCTTTCAGTAGGAAACTGGTCCGACATCATCTCCATGTGCAGGGAACATTGCGAAAGGAAGCCACGGCAAAACTTAGAGTCCCCATTAAATTTGTCCGGCAAGGACAGGCGGAGGCTAGGAGTGGCCACTCGCTGCGGAAGGGGTGCAGGAGCTGGCGGAGGAGATGATTGCTGCTGAAGTTGCGACTGAAGTTGGTGCACAATGGTGGACATTTCCGACAGCTGGTGGGTTAGATGGGCGATCTGTCGGGATTGCTGGGCGACCACCGTGGTGATATCAGAGATATAAGGCAGAGGGACCTCAGCGGGATCCATGGCCGGATCTACTGTCACGATGCCGGCTGGCAGGTAGTGGATCCTCTGTGCCAGAGAGGGATTGGCGAGGACAGCGCTAGTGGACCGGTTCTAAGTCACTACTGGTTTTCACCAGAGCCCGCCGCAAAGCGGGATGGTCTTGCTGCGGCGGTAGTGACCAGGTCGTATCCACTAGCAACGGCTCACCTCTCTGACTGCTGATGATAGGCGAGGTACAAGGGAGTAGACAGAAGCAAGGTCGGACGTAGCAGAAGGTCGGGGGCAGGCGGCAAGGTTCGTAGTCAGGGTGGATAGCAGAAGTTCTGGTACACAGGCTATAGACACACAAAACGCTTTCACTAGGCACAAGGGCAACAAGATCCGGCAAGGGAGTGCATGGGAGGAGGTCAGATATAGTCAGGGACCAGGTGGAAGCCAATTAAGCTAATTGGGCCAGGCACCAATCATTGGTGCACTGGCCCTTTAAGTCTCAGGGAGCTGGCGCGCGCGCGCCCTAGAGAGCGGAGCCGCGCGCGCCAGCATATGACAGCAGGGGACGGGAACGGGTAAGTGACCTGGGATGCGACTCGCGAGCGGGCGCGTCCCGCTGTGCGAATCGCATCCCCAACGGCCATGACAGTGCAGCGCTCCCGGTCAGCGGGACTGACCGGGGAGCTGCAGGGAGAAAGACGCCGTGAGCGCTCCGGGGAGGAGCGGGGACCCGGAGCGCTAGGCGTAACAACGTGTTCCCCTGCTCAAGCCAGTACATGTCCGGGCCCCTCTGAAGTTCGCTAGAGAGCATTTGGATGATCCAGAAAAGTATTGGGATAATGTCATATGATCAGATTAAACCAAAGTAGAACTTTTTGGTAAAAACTCAACTCGTCGTGTTTGGAAGAGAAAGAATGCTAAGTTGCATTTGCAGACTGCATCAGATTTTCGTCAAGAGGTGTCCTGTATTTGGCTTGATCCAACTTTCCATCAATTCTGACCAGTTTCCCTGCACCTGATGAAGAGAACAACCCCCACAGCATTATGCTACCACCATCACAGTGGGGATGGTGTGCTCAGAGTAATGGACAGTGTTGGGTTTCTGCCACACATAGAGGGAATATTTCATTAGGAGAATTATTGCTGATTTTGTGTTTTATTTTTTTGCATTATTTTTGCGCATGCAGTTTTGGTGCACAATTCATATAAATGTGCAAGCTTCTTCATATGTTTTGCTTTTTTTTCACCCCTTTACCTTTGGGTTAACCCCTTAAGGACCAAGCTCATTTTTACCTTAAGGACCAGAGCATTTTTTGCACATCTGAAAAACTGAAAAACTACAAAAAGCACTGTGCAGAATTGGTGGAGTTTTATTGAGGGTTTCTGCACAAAGAAATCTTTTAAAGTGCCATTGGAGCCCCCTGGAGTTGCACAGTACAATCTCAGACTGTAGCCTTCAGGGCAAGAAAACATTGCGCCCCCCTGAGGTAGAGCTGACTTTTGACCTAAAACACCATGTATAATTGATTTATCAATGTAAATCAGTGGATTATTTTACTTTAATAATCTGCAGTGTCTACTTCATGATAAACCTGCTTCACTCCGAATGCTCTGAGCTAGAAATGGTAGATTGACAAAGAAATGGAAAATCCACGGCCCTGCAGTAAAAGACAGAGAAGCAGCTGAGAGACAGATACATAGATACCATCCGGGGGAGGTGACACCATTCACTGACTGCAATAAGTTCTTTGTTCTGGCTGTCAGTCACATATTGTCAGGCATTGTCACCAGGGAGGCAGCTGCACTAGTGGCCCAGCTGGTGGCAGGTGCTATGTGCTTGTATTAGAAAAAACACAACCAGTCGTCCCAGAAGAGGTACTCTACACAGTATCCACCCTGCGGCATCAGAGGCACCCAGCAAAGATCAGCAAGTCAACGTTCAGTGTCATCGTCCTGGAGCCTGTGCCTTATGGATGCCCAAAGGAACATTATCCTGAAAAATGGCTCAGGTTAAAAACAATATAGGTTATTTATCTGTCTTTCTGGGTGAAAAAAAGTACAATTGGATAGGTAGCTCCATTAAGTGCCCATTTGTTCTATATGACAATGAAGACCATTCTGTATACTGTAACGCTACACGTAATATGCCTGTTACATATATTCTCTTGATAGACTTGAATTTTACAATCCTGAAAATTATCTCCAGGGTAAAAAAGAAAAAAAAAAAAACAACATTGTGATAAACATGATAAGATAGTAAAAGTACGAGAGCAATATCCACAGATAAATGGAACGTCCATTATTCTTTCAATACCATTTTGTCTTGTATGAATAGGTTAAAAACTCTAAACATATCTTCACAGCATTCAGAGCCAGTGGAAATCATTGGAATTACCTAGATACTTCATAAAATGTGGTCTGATTGTTATCTAAGTAACAATTAGAGGCTATTCACACGGCAGAATTTCTGCTTGCGGAATTCCGCCTCAATTTAAAGCCCATAGACTTCTATGGGATCCTGCACTCCCATTCACATTCAGTCAGGGAGGGAGGCGTGGCTGGCGGTTGACAATGTCCTGGGGCCGCCATGACTCTCTTGAACAACGTCACAGCATCGGCCATATGCGAGCAAAATACAGCTCCTCTGCACATGCCCCATCTCTGGACATTACAGCGCACGCTAAGTCCAATTACTGGGGGGGGGGGGGGGGTTTGGCGGGGCTGAATCCTGATGATAGTTGCGCTTTAAGTAAACATCGACAGTCCAGGAAGAAAATGCTGTATACTGTTATGCACAATGTATAAAAACAATAGAAAAAATTCTTCCCCAAGAGGCAGCTAGAAGCAGACAGAAAGTTATCATGTAGCTCTACTGCTACAGAGAGGATCTGAAATGCTGAAAAAATGAAGCACAAAGTACTAATAAGGGTTTGTTCACACTATAGAATATCCAGCCATAGACTTGCATTGAGGGGGCGGGGCGTGACATCACACGGGGGGCGGAGTCGTTACGTCACTATCTTCCGTTCCCGTGGTCGGGAGCCAGAACCTCCAGCGCTGCCGGAAGCAGATACAGGTGGGTGCTGCATGCTATATTGCGTGCGTCCCCAGCAGCGGGACCCCCGCGATCGGGCATAAGATGTCTAGGGGTGGAGTACCCCTTTAAAGCTCGAGATTTCAGATAAAATATTATAATACTGGTGGTGGTTAAAATAATAATTATCTTTTTATGATACTTTACATGCAAAAGTGATGGGGACCAACCGAGATAATGCCCTCTTTCTCCAAGGCCTCGAGCAGCCACTGGGGGACATATTCAAAGAATTTAGTGTCACTTTTTTTTACGTTATCAGGGCCACATTTGGGTAAAATTTGACGCACATTATTAGCACCACATATTCAGATATTTAGATATTTAAAACATGATTTTTACATGATTCGGCCCAGGTGATTTTTAATTAGCAGGAGACTGCATAAGGGTGTCCTCCTAACATTCTCCCAGCCCTCTGGTAGGGAGCACATGGTAGGTGTTCACACTGATGTGGTTCTCTGGGGTGGTGCGGCCCAAAGCCAAGGGCTTGGTCGGGCAGCAGTTGGGCTGCCTGGCCACTGGGTCGTTCCCCTTGTGGGCATGGTGTCTCAGAGGCAGTGGTCGCCACCCAGTGTAACGTTAGGGACCTGCTCTGACTAGGTGGCCTTGACCTGGCGAGTGGGCTTGTACTTTTTGATCAAAATGTAGATTAACAACCTGTTACTTTTTTAAATTATGCTGAGAAGCAAGTAGATCAAAATACAAATGGTGGATGTGCGGCTATGTTTCTCTATTTGTGTTGTATAAATACATGATTTTTACTTTAGTAGCACCATGCTTGCCAATTTTTTTTAAGGGAAATGGCCTCTATTTTTGTGCATTTTACCCTACATATTCAATGGTTTATCTCCACTGTTTTACTGATGTTAACTGTACTAACCTTTAACAGTGCCTAGCTATTGTGAATTAAAGGGGTATTCCAGGAAAAAACTTTTTTATATACATCAACTGGCTCCAGAAAGTTAAAGAGATTTGTAAATAACTTCTATTAAAAAATCTTAATCCTTTCAGTACTTATGAGCTTCTGAAATTAAGGTTGTTCTTTTCTGTCTAAATCCTCTCTGATGACACCTGTCTCGGGAAACAGTTTAGAAGAGGTTTGCTATGGGGATTTGCTTCTAAACTGGGTGTTTCCCGAGACAGGTGTCATCAGAGAGGATTTAGACAGAAAGGAACAACCTTAACTTCAGAAGCTCATAAGTACTGAAAGGATTAAGATTTTTAATAGAAGTAATTTACAAATCTGTTTAACTTCCTGGAGGCAGTTGATATATAAAAAAAAGTTTTTTCCTGGAATACCCCTTTAAATCTTTGTACAATCTTTATTTTTCACACGAGGGGAGAAGTAGCTGATCGCTATGGGTCCGACCGCTGGGGTCCCACGCGATCACCGGGACAGGACCAGTGAGCATTCATTTCTATGGTAGCGCGTAAAAGATCAAAGTACAGCTCTCGGGCATCATCGGCGATTCCGTAGAAAATTTATTGAGTGTGTGCCGTCTACCGGTAGACGACACACACTCCTCAATCAGAGCGCTGGAGTCCCGTTCTGGAGATCATGGGTGGCCCCAGCAGTCGGATTCCCCGCAATCAGCTACTTATCCCACAACAGATGTTCTAAAGGTGAAGTGTAAAATGCACTCACCTATAGATGTTGTGCTGCGAGCGCAACGCCATTGCTTGCATGTAGGAGTTACAGCTGATCATCCAGAAGGTGGTCATCTGAATGGGTGCCAATAGCTGCCGGTGTCCTCCTGTCACTTTAGACTTACTGTGGGTAAATCAGGTATCCTGGAAGGAGAAGTATGGTCAGTGGCCAAGAGATCATTTGAGGAATATAGATACTATCAAAGGTCCTTATCATCAATAATATTAAACTATATTTCATCATACAGACAACGCGTTTTGAGGGGCGTCTCCCCTCTTCGTCTGGTCTTTCTTATTTTGATCTAATGTTAGTCAGTTTGATACCATGCTCAACATTTACATTGAAGCCACTTGTTGAAGTGTCCTTATTAGGAGGTATTTCTTCTTTTTGGGCTTTTGCTCGCAAAGTGTCTACTTCAAAAAAAAATTTAAGCATCCCTGCCCTTTATGAGGGCACAGAGACTTGGACCTGTTTGCTTTGTGACAATTCCGCCACCTGTCACTTCATAGCAGTGATGGGCAGTAAACTAGTGAAGAGATTTTTTTATCACTGGCCCCGAGACAAACGTGCCAGATTTTCTAAACTCCAGGCGCCACTTTTGAAAATCGGGCCCAAATAGCACTGGTTGTGGCACTAGTAAAGCTGCACTATATACATAAGTCTTTAAATATGTCTCTATGTTATCTATGTGTGGTATGGCGTGTGATGCAGGACAGATGGAATTACCCTAGGGGTAGATTGCATTAACCCCTTGTATTCGTGACCCCAGGGCGTGGTTTATCCTCAATACCACCCGAAGGTATACCGCTGGATCCTGGGCTAGGCACGGGGGCAATAATGACTCCGACGCCAAGTTATGGACAACAGTAGCTTTACTGAGTGACAGATGGTGCAGTCTATACAGTGCAGCCGGGGCCCACGGAGGAGACCAGTGACTTCAGAGACCTTAAGGGCTTGCTGGGACTTGCAGTGGTTTGGGACAATTTAGTGCAGGCCATGTTGACATGACAATAGATGACTGTGACTTGACTGGAGACAGACTAAGCTGTGACTGTAGTTACTTGTAGACTTGTAGCTTGTGGCTGCAGACTTGACTTGAGGCTCCTAGGACTCCAGACTCTTAGGCTCGACTGCACCTCAGCAACAAGAGAGAGAAGAGACTCCTCCCAGGGCTTTTATGGGGGAGACTCTGGTGGGGTCCCATTGGCCACCCTTAGGTCACCTGGTCACTGATACCTCCTGGGTATCAATCACAAGACAACTCACATGACAACTGGGGATCACATGTTCACCTTTCCTAAAGATACAACATTCTTATATACATAACACAGGGGATAATATACAATTACAGTAGAACAGATGCAGGGGGGGGCACAGAGGACACTGCAGGGAGGCTGCCTGACAGGGCAGCAAGCAGGGCAGCAAGGGTACAGGGTAACAACTCCCGTACTGGGCCACCACATATGCCTTTTATTTATATCATTCCATAAACCATATGTAGACGCGGATCAGACATCAGGCTACATCTGACCTACATTATACAAATGATTCGTGACAGTTCTGTAAATAATTGCTGCCGATGAGATAATAAACTTGGCCGCCTTTAACCTTCCACCGCTTCTGCTGTATTTACAACTATCACCTCTCTCTTTTACGTTTTACATGTCAAATCCCCTGGATCTGAAATGTTTTGACAACCTCTACGATTGGGGCACAAGAAGATGCTCAGATAAAGTGTCCCGATACACGGCTGACCTCCGTGGTCCTCTTTTTTTAAATAAATACATGCACACAGAAGGCTACATGTTATGGGTCACACATTAATATCACTATTTTTCACTGCTGATGTTTTTGAAAAAAGGAACCAAAGTCCTAAAACTACTTAAGAAAATCCTCAGCAATTAAGAAGAGCTTAGAAAAATACCAAATGTTGATTTAGTTGGTGAATTACTCTATGAGGCTGCAACGTGGCCACTATACAGTAGGTATGTTGAAAGCTGCCAAAAATAGCCCCTTTACTGGTTAGAGTATGGAAGGGGTCTCTTTAAGCATTTATTGGCTTCGGGCTTTCTTTTATTTATTTTTAATTTAACACTTTTCCTACTGTACATAAACAGCTGCCTCTTATGTGGGATTTTATACGGGTAGGAGTGATAAGTGAGGTATTCTACTGTAAGGGAAAGCAACGTGTGACTCCTTGACTCTTATTACAAGTCCCAGCGTGAACTGCTGATCGTTGCGGCTTACAAAAATTTATTCCATCTTGGGCTCGTTTTTGACAGCTCGGCTTTGGTGTTTTCAAGTGAACAGGCCAAAAACTCTTGGCTGTAGACCAATGGCTGTGGTAGAACATCTCCAATAGGTGCTGGCGATGCTTTAAAGGGGTACTCCGCTGCCCTAGCATTTCCGAATGCATGGAGCGGGCAGCAGGGGGTCGTGACGTCACAGCCACACCTATTGTGATGTCACACCACACCCCCTCAATGTAAGTCTATGGGAGGGGGCGTGGTGTGACTTCACAAGGGGCATAGCTGTAGTGACCCCCGCCGCCCAAAACCAGTGTTTTAAACAAATGCTGAGTGCTGAACAGAGATTGCAGGGGTCCCAGCTGTGGGACCCCTGCGATCAGACATTTTATCCCCTCTCCTTTGAATAGGGGATAAGATGTTTAAGGGCGTAGTACCCCTTTAATGGAAAACAAAAATGTCCATTGCTTTGGCATTTACTCAGACCCCCCAAAAATGGATGGTTTATCATGTCTAGGCACTGCGCATAGACAGGACCAAGACCAGTACACTCACACTATACCTACAACAAAGAGTGTATCCTTGTTATGGACCTGAGGAAGGCTTAACGCCGAAACGCGTTGTCCGAAACTACTGAATAAAAATTAGCTTTGTCCTGTGTCGGCCTGTGGTCATTTACCGTCCTCCAAAAAGAGCAGCACCTCCTCTGAATACTGTCATTTTTTCATACCATTGTCCATAGATAGATAGATAGATATGATATGGATAGATAGGTATGAGATAGATAGATAGATAATAGATATGTGGAGTCGGGGTGCAATGAAGGGTAGATGCAGGGCAGATGTTATGGCCCAAGGGGCATATTGTATTAACCCCTTCTTGTCACGACTCCAGGGCGTGGTTTAGCCTTAACCACCCGAAGGTAATACCTGGGTTAAGCAGGGGCAATGAAGACACCAACGCCAGATTAAGGATAACGGCAGCTTTACTGTGGCAAGACAGGTGATATAGTCTTTGCAGTACAGCCAAATATCCCAGGGAGGTGACCAGTGACACAGGGGGACCTCACAGGCTTGCTGGGACTTGCAGTAGTTAGACTGACTTTAGTGCAGGCCACAGTGACTACAGATGGACTTGACTTGACAGAGATGATGACTGACAATAAGATGACTTGACTGACTGATGACCGACTTGTGGCTGCAGGACTTTAGGCTTGAGGCCTCCAATGCTCTGCACACAGACACTGGAACAACTTGACTGCACTGGACCCCAGCAGAAGTATCAATATGTGAAGAGAGAGATTGCAGCCCCACCCCTGGTTATATAGGGGGGCTGTGCAAGGAGCCCATAGGTCACTTGGGGGGGGGGTCACCTAGTCACTGGAGCCCTCTGGGTAGCAATCATGTGGTACAAACATTAAAGCAACAGTACATTACATGAGGCACACCTATATACATAATGGAGGTATGCTGCAGGGGAGCCCTGGGGACATGCTGGGACTCTGCCTGACAGGGTAGGAGGACAGTACGGGGCCACATCATCCCGTACTGGGACATCACAGATAGATTTTAGATAAATAAATACAGACAGACAGATAGGGGAAAAATAGAATCAATAAATAATTCCTTATCTACTATTTGAGATACTTGTGCTCTGTTGCATTTAGCAAAAGTCAATGTGATTTAAATGAGATCATTGTTGCTCCTTGGATTACTTTCTTACCCTCTTAGAACAATCACACATTGCGCCTCCCTTAGGGTAGAAAAGTGACACTTTCCCTTTTATTTGGAAAATTTATATGGAAATTGAAGTGCTAATGGTTCACTTCTGTTTGGATAGGTGTAAAATTCTGTCGACCCCGGTAATCCAATTAAATGTGGCTTTGTAAATATACAATATTTTCTGTGAAATGTTCTAACACCATTGAGAAAACATTCAGCCCTCTCCGTCAGAGCCTGCAGAAATGTGTTATAGTTAAAGGCACAGTCTTATTAAACTAATGTTACTCTGTAGGTAGGGTACTAGCAAAGCTCTACAGTGACCCCCCCGACCTACGATGGCCCCGACATACGATCATTTCAACATACGATGGCCTCTCAGAGGCCTTTGCATGTTGAAGGCAGCATCAACATACGATGCTTTTGTATGTCGGGGACATCGCATAAACGGCTATCCATGAGCGCAGACTGCTTCAGCTGCCACCGGATAGCCGTTTACGGTGCCCCGTGTGGTCAGCTGACGATCACTTACTTGTCCTCGGGGCTCCGGCGCGTCCTCTTCGGGATCCCCTGCATCGTCGGCCCTCTCCATCGTCGTCATCACATCGCTGCGCACGCCGTCCCGTCATCCAATAGGAGCGGCGTGCGTAGCCACGTGATGGCGACAACGCAGAGCGACGTTCCCAGGCAGCAGAGACGTTCTGGAGCGACGGGGACACCCCGGGGACGCGGCGACAGCGATGGAGGGCGACATCCAGGGCAGCGGTGACGAGCGGTGACGGTCCGGAGCGGCGGGGACACATGAGTATAACCTCCAATACCAGTGGTCTTCAACCTGCGGACTTCCAGATGTTGCAAAACTACAACTCCCAGCATGCCCGGACAGCCGTTGGCTGTCCGGGCATGCTGGGTGTTGTAGTTTTGTAACATCTGGAGGTCCGCAGGTTGTAGACCACTGTTCTATACTTTACATTGCACGGATCCCTCAACATATGATGGTCCATTTGGAACGGATTACTATCGTATGTTGAGGGACCACTGTATATAGAAGCGTCACTTACCTGTCCTCGGGGCTCCGGCGCATCCTCTTCGGGATCCCCTCCATCGTCGGCGCTCTCCATCATCGTCATCACGTCGCTGCGCACGCCGGCCCGTCATCCAATAGGAGCGGCGTGCGTAGTGACGTGATGGCGGCGACGGAGAGCGAGGATGCCGGGGAAGCAGAGGCCTTGCCGGAGCGTCGGGGACACCTCGGGGACGCGGCAACAGCGATGGAAGGCGACATCCAGGGCAGCGGTGATGAGCGGTGACGGTCCGGAGCGGCGATGACAGGTGAGTACAACCTCCAATACCAGTGGTCTTCAACCTGCGGACCTCCAGATGTTGCAAAACTACAACTCCCAGCATGCCCGGACAGCCGTTGGCTGTCCGGGCATGCTGGGTGTTGTAGTTTTGCAACATCTGGAGGCCCGCAGGTTGTAGACCACTGTCCTATACTTTACATTGCACGGATCCCTCAACATACGATGGTCCATTTGGAACGGATTACTATCGTATGTTGAGGGACCACTGTGTATAGAAGCCTCAATGTAAAGTCAGTACCAACCTCCCTGACCACCTACCATGTATCTTCTCATGTGGCCAAAAGACCACTGGTCCATATCAGGCATCAGTATTTATTAGCAAAATCTCCACTACCTATAGCTAGACCTTTGAATACCGGAGAGTGATAATGAGTAGTGGTAGTGGGTAATATAATAATAAAACCATGTGCTACCTTCTGTTCTAGTCATAGATCTGCTCTGTGTGAGTATATTAGTGCCATATCTCCACCATCAGTTCCTGATGGACAGAACAGTGACATGCTGTGTGTTCTCTTCCTTTGACCACAAGCAGTAGCTGTGTTGTGAAATCCTAGATCTGTGCACCCTGTGACACTGTCTTACATTCCTGATCCATGCGGCACTCATTACGGCTCCCTAGATCTGCCCTAGGTGAGATTTTGGCCTTATTGTTTCATCTTAAGGTTTCTTTAACCTCTCTACTCACATCAAAGGCTGACCCACAGGCTGAGGACCCTCTCAGTCCAGCTGACTGACCTCTTAGATGTTATCCTAGATAACAGTGGGACCAGTTTTTCAACATTTCTTGACTTACCATGGCCTAAAAATTCATAGAAACCCAAGACATAAAAGAAAGTTACACAGAGGATATCATAGCCAAAGTGTCAAATACGAAACAAATGATCACATTTTTCCATAGATGAGTTGAAAATGTATATTTGGGTAAATAGGTCTTTATTTCTGTCTGTGTGGTACCATGGGTGGTGTAGGGAAATACCTTATCACTTTGTGACGCCAGGGCACCGTTATCCTATACACGGTCCGAGGTTGGAGACAACTTCTCCTGGGCCAGACACGAGGAGTAAAGGAACACACCAACTTCAGGTTATGGATATCTGTCTTTACTGAGCTGGGTGCAGATGTTATTACACAGAAAGTATGGTGCAAAGTGACAGGATGCAATGTAACCCCTTGGGAGCCCTGTTGCCTTGTTGGGACTTTTGGTGCTTTCACCCAATAAATTGATACTGACTTGAGAGACTTGAAGATTGATCCAGGTCGCTAGGGTTCTGTCAAGGTTTTGTAGCTTCCTTCGCCAGGACATGAACTTCCACCATGCGGGTGATCCTTGCAGAATGACCGGATAAAGTAGATTTAATCTGGACCTTCCCTTGGAGCTTTTCCACACACAACACACCTTAACCCGTTAAGGACACAGGGCATACCTGTATGCCCTGAGTCCACTCCCTTTCTATAACGCGGGGCCACTAACAACGGCCGGGACCCGTGGCTAATAGCGCGGCACTGATTGCGGTGCCGCGTGCTATTAACCCTTTGGACGCGGCGTTCAAAGTTGATCACCGCGTCTAAAGTGAAAGTAAGCTACCCCCGGGTAGCTCAGTCGGCTGTTAGGGACTGCCGTGGCGAAATCGCAGTGACCCGAACAGCTGGAGGACATGTGGAGGATCCCTACCTTCCTCCTGCATGTGCGATCGCCAAATGACTGCGCTGTACCTGAGATCCAGGCATGAGCAGTCAAGTGGCAGAATCATTGATCATTGTTATCCTATGGGATAACAATGATCAATGTAAAAGATCAGTGTGTGCTGTGTTATAGTCCCCTACATCATTTAACCCATTCCCTAATAAAAGTTTGAATCATCCCCCTTTTCCCATTTAAAAAAAAATAAATTGTGGAAATAAAAATAAACATATGTGGTATTACCACGTGCGGAAATGTCCGAATTATAAAAACATATTCCTAATTAAACCGCACGTCAATGGCGTACACACTAAAAAATTCCAAAGTCCAAAATAGCGTATTTTTGGTAACTTTTTATATCATGAAAAAATTTATGAAAATGAAAAGAAAGTGATCAAAAAGTCTAATCAGTACAAAAATGGTACCACTAAAAACTTCATGGTACCGCGCACGTGGAAAAATAAAAAGTTATAGGGGTCAGAAGATAGTATATATAAAGTATACATTTTCCTGCATATAGTTATGACAAAAGCAAACCTATATAAGTAGGGTATCATTTTAATTGTATGGACCTACAGAATAAAGAGAAGGAGTCACTTTTAAAAAAAAATGTACTGCGTAGAAACGGAAGTCCCCAAAATTTACACAATTGTGTTTTTTCTTCAATTTTGTTGCACAATGATTTTTTTTCTCCGTTTCATTGTAGATTTTTGGGAAAAATTACTGATGTCATTACAAAGTAGAATTGGTGGCTCAAAAAATAAGCCATCATATGAATTTTTAGGTGCAAAATTGAAAGAGTTATTATTTTTTTAAAGTAAGGAGGAAAAAAAAAAAAAAAAACCTTAACGATGCAGGATGTAAATTTAAGTCCTGCGCCGGCTCCCGCGATATAACGTTGTCATAGATTTGCACTGAGGGGGTGAGGCGTGACATCATGAGGGGGCGGGGCTAAGATGTCGCGAGCTCCCAGTGCTGGCTCCAGCATTCGGAACAGTTTTAACCCCTTTAACTCTTGCTAAAGTGCTGACACAATAAACACAGCAAGAAGTCCCTCAGTGGGCCCAACACCTATGCTGCAGGTCTGCCCGAGGCAGTCTAAAGCCACAGGACAGCCTTCGGTTCTGGGACACCTCATCTGTATTAAGGGCCAGACTTGGGGGTTGTGCCACTAGTGTGGTCATACATTGTGCATCACCAGTCATTATTGAAGGGGGTGCCCTGATGGCCTAGGTACCTGCAGCTTTCATCCCACATATGTCTGTATTTTGTTGATGCCAAAGGCAGGTTTCTACCTTGCACCCCCCCTTTTTGATCCTTGAGATTCAGCCTGATAGCTGTTAGATGGTGGAGCTTATCTTTCCTTCCCAGGTACCTGCAGAAATATCAGGTGTTTGGACGTAACATCCAGTTGGTTGTTTAATTAAATTTAAGGGCATGCAAATGTTTCACCTTTTGTACTCTATAAATTCCACATCCTTTTTCTTTATGCCGCCCTAGGTGGCTGCCTACTCCTCCTATCCCTTATACTGATTTCAGGCAAAGTCTATGGTAGGGTATCTACACAGGATGTAGAAAGAGTGGAACAGCTGCTGGAGGAGTTGGACAGTGAATGGCATAGGATCTATATGGTACACCATTAGGGAGAATTGATTAGATTTAGGCTGGGTTCAAACAGAGAATGCTGGTTCTCATCATGATGGACACCAATAGAGCCTGATGGATCCCATTGACTTTAATGGGGTTGGTTGGGTTTCCCGCTGGTTTCCGTAATTTTACTAGAAAACAACCAGACAAAAAAATACTGCATGAAGTTGAAGTAAATGTTGTTGAAATAACGACATTACTGTAATTTAGCAATGTCTGGGAAATACCAGTCTGGCTCAGCAATGTGGTCTGCACCTATAAATGCCATAGTGCTAGACACTGTACTAACAATATCTAATTTACCTACAAACAACAGGGTCAAGAGGGTATATTAGGCTTGGCATACTCTACCTAATATAGTCAAAACACATGTGGGGTAGTGGAAATGGGTAAATACTGGCCAAGGTTCTATTACTGGACAGACTAACCCCTAAGTAATATTTATTTACCAATTAACCACTTTGTTGAAGCACACACGCACCCCTAGTAGGGGAGTTTATGCCTATAATTTTGTTGGACAGTTAGTTTTTCTGATATTAGAGTTTTTGGTGTAAGAATGACATTAGTTTTTCTGATATTAGAGTTTTTGGTGTAAGAATGACATTTCTAAGACTGCAAATTACCAGAGGAAGCTTAGTCTCTAAACCAATGAGTCTTGTTGGGAGATTTAAAGCAGAATTATAAATGCGGCTCTGGACTTTAATACAAGCCAGAAAACAGAATCAGTACAAGATAAGTAGGGATGAGCACATCAGATTCATAGAACCCGAGTTCGGTCAAAACTTTGCCAAAAGTTTGGTTTCTGCTAGAACTCAAACTTCGGGCAGTTCGGTTCTGCATAACAAGCTAAAATAACATCAGCCACATGGCAGTAAGGAGAAAGAGGAAGGATCACATGACCTTATGGAATCCCATATTGCCTTTCAAACAGCTAGCTTGTCTATAGGTCAGAGCAACTATAAATGCCTATGTACATAGCTTCAGCAGCAAATTTAGAGATAGCAGGCATTAGGTGAAGACCTCTGTGAGGGACACTGAGCAATGAACAACAAAGATAGGAGTGGGATCACACATATACAATAGTTGTAGTAAAGCAGCAGAGAGTGTTCTGCATCTGTTCTGTCATTGCAAAATCTGTTTTCATTGGTATTGGAAGTTACATTTAAAAAAAAAATCTGTTACATAAATTGTGAAAAAGCTGTATAGAGGGTTTTGTGTCACTTTTGTGTACTTTCTAGGATGCCAATCCTGTTGCTATGCCACAAAATGGGAATCATTTTTCACAGTTTTTAAAAAACAACTGGGATAATTTTTGGACCACTTGGAAAAGCCTTTGCTTCTTCAGATACCTATGTGCATATAAACACTGTCAGGCATCTGTCTGTTAAAAAGGGATTTGTTATACCCATAGCCATACATGTTGCCATAACTATAAAATTTACTTTGCCTTAAAAACAGCCCAGAAGTCCATAGATACACTCCTAGGTGACCTAATAGTGTTATACAAGACTTTTAGGGCTCTTGGACAGTGTTAAACATGTTTTTGGGCTATTGGTGAAAAACAGGTTCAGACAGAACTAGTTTGGTCTGACCATAACTTTTTGCCAGAGTTCAGCAAACCAGCAGAACCGAACTTTTGAACCAAACCCAATTTCTTTATAGATAAGAAATGCAACATTTTCTCCACTTTTAGGAAAATCCAGGCCCAAGGCATTCTTTCCATCAAGATAAACTAATTTCTCCTAATAACACTGGTTACCAGGTTCATACCATAAGGTTGTATGCAGAGAACTTTTGAAACCACAAAAGTGAAAGGAGCTCATAGGAATTCTGTCAACAAAAAGTTCTTTGTCAGCTGAAAGCTTATGATTTTCCAGAGATTAGCTTGTGTCAGTCAAAGGATCTTTGGAGAACCTTCTACACAAAGTGCCTTGTCATGTACTTATTGTCATAGGGAAAATGACTTCAAGGGTTGAGGCAAATCCAGAACAATCGCAAAGGAGGTGTTTTGACAGAAGAGCTTAGAATGGCTAATATGTTGTTATGTAAAAAATGTACTGACAGAGAAGCATTTTACTGAAAGGAGTGTTTAGTCAAGTGTTTAAAGGGGTACTCTTACCACATCTTATCCCCTATCCAAAGGTTAGAATGAATGGGGTGGGACATGACAGTACGACGTTGCTGTGAAGTCACGATCACGGCCACAGGGACCCGGCGTTTGTTTAGAACGTTGGGTGCTACCGGGAGATCGCAGTTCAGAACGCTGGAGCACCGGAGTACCCCTTTAAAGTTCATCTAGCTTGTAGAGCACCTATATCCGATGATGATCTATGCTATCCATATATATATAGTCCAATCTTAAAGAAAAGACGGAGCATGAGCACAGCAGTAAATTATCGAACAGGTGAGTATATTCCATCTAGCCTGAATATGTGGATCGGAGGGAGCTATGGTGTCTGGAGGTGCTCTACGTATGTGTAAACACTGTTAATAACTGTAGCCAACAAAGAGAAAAAGAAGGATACGGAGCACTAACACTACGACTCTCCTGCGGGGGCTGGCAGCTGATGGATGATCTCAGTCCTGGTCTTCCATAGCGGGTGGCAGATGTAACGAGGGGAGCCTGAGATGCCGGCCACGGACCGTATCACACCCACTGGCACTTCAGCAGGCCGTGTATGCCCGTATTACATGCCTGTGATACACGGCCTTATGAAGCACCAGTGGCCTTGCTACGGTCCGTGGCCGGCGTCTGAGGCTCCCCTCATTACATCTGCCGCCTCCCCGCTATGGAAGACCGGGACTGAGATCATCCATCGGCCACCAGCCCCCGCAGGAGAGTTGTAGTGTGAGTGCTCCATATCCTTCTTTTTCTCTATGTTGGCTACAGTTATCCATATATATGCTTCTCCATACACATAAGCTTCCTGTTACATAGCAGCTGACTGGTCCATGAGTGGTTGGAAGGGCTTTTACCCCTACTGTCTTCCCTTTTCCTAGATCTGTGGTATCCAACCTGCTGCCCTCCATCTGTTACAAACCTACATCTCGGACAGCCAGAATGCCTGGATGGCCAAGTTAAACTTGTGTGTTGCTTGTCTGTTTGCACTCAACCACCAGTGGCACCCCAATACTCTAACAACCAGGACACATGCATGTGGTTTGCCAGTGGGAACTAAAGATACCGACCTCAGTTAAGTGCAACCCCCCCCCCCCCCCCCGTCACTGTGACAGCTCAAGGAGTGCGATCAGACCCTTTGGAAACCCTCTGCCCACTGTGATCATAGTGATACAGACTATGACCTATGTTAAAACTACAATCCTCAGTATTCCTATTTTCATTGTTCTATCTGTAGCAAAAATAGGGAAACAAATCCGGCACTCACGTCCAAGTTGACCTATGGTAATCTGGTCGGGTGGGGCTCAGCCTGTCGTAGCAATTATATGTGGTAGCAGCAACAAAAGACACATGAGAGACTGCACTCACCATCCAGAGTAATGCTTTATTCAAGGTGTGTAAGCATAACAGGTACAGGCCGGTCTGGCGTTGCAAGGATGGGGGCAACCTGGTTGTCATGTTTTTTCTGTCGTTGGATTGTTCTATTTGTGCTCCCTCTGGGCTGCAACATCTACAACAGTTGGGAAGGCAGGGATGGTAATAAACCGCATCCATCTTCTCTCTGGAAATCCTGGTTATTTTTGATATGTGGCTCTCCTCTCCTGCAATGGCACAATATTGGTACTACTGTAGACTTGCAAGAATATTCAAGAAAATCCTTGCAGAGTCCCTTGTAGACTGGCTGTACGTTTATAGTCTGTAGCTGATCCGAAAGTGGTTAAATAGAAAACTCAGACATAACCTTTTGAGATGTTATAGATTCACATTCGGTGGCCCCACTGTTGGAGTCTGTGAGTTTGTTATTAGGACTGTTGTCTTTTAACACTGGGATCAATTCTGACCCAGGACAATATCTGCATGACATTGGTATGTTCTACCTATGTTTGTGTGGGCTTTTTGTGTGGGCTACTATGGTTATTTCTTACACTTCAGAAATATTGTATTCCGATTAAATTGATGGGTTACAATTTGAGTGATGACAAGGTTTATACGATGTTGCATAATATGTTGACACTTCAGAAAAACAGGCAAAAAATATGTTTGCTGGATTAGGGTGCATGCACACCACGTTTTTGCAATACAGTTCCTGTATCAGGTTTTTGATGAAAAACAGATTCCTCAAAACCTGACTAAACTGTATCAAAACGTGTGTACAAATTTCAACCGTATACGGTTAAAAAACGTATATGGTTTGAAAAATTATGTCCAGTTGCATCCATTTTTTATGAAAAAACTGTATACATTTTTAACTTTTGACTCCATTTTGAATAAAGTTTCACTTGTTTGATTGAAATTCCAAGAAACAAAACTGTGCAAAGTCAAAAACCATATGGTGAAAACCGGATGGAACCATACGCACATACGGTTCTGTACAGTTCCCATTGACTCCCATGTTAAAAAACAAACATATAATAATACGGTTTAATACGGTTTTTACCCGGACCAAAAAACGTGGTAGACAATGGTTTTGGGTAGGGGGAAAAAAACGGACATAACCATATAAGACGCAAAATGGACTAAACCGGATGATTTGACATACGGTTTACAATGTTAAAGGAGTACTCCAGAACAGGAAAATTGTACTCCATTCTACCAGCAGTAAAAAAATGTACATAGATACATGTACATGTACAAAGATGTACATACCTTCCTTCACTCCCACAGTGCCTCCGGTAAACCACTCCGGTCTCCGCCGTGATCCTCTTCCTGGTTGCCGGTGGTCAGTGAGTCATCCCACAATCCCAATCACCGGCCGCAGCGAATACCGACTCGGTTGGTGATAGGCTGAGTGGCAGTGTGACGTTTTTGGCCATGTCACATGCTATGACTCAACGACCACCGGCAACCAGGAAGAGGATCGCGGCGGAGACCGGAGTGGGTTACCAGAGGCATTGGGGGAGCGAAGGAAGGTATGTACCTCTTTATTTTTTTACCGGTGGCAGTATGGAGTACAATTTTCCTATTCTGGATTACTCATTTAAGTCAATGAATACGGTTTTCTATACGGTTCCATATGGTTTTTAACTTCAAACCGTGTACGGGAACTGTACAGCAAAAACGTGGTGTGCATGCACCCTTACAAAAAAGTGTATTTCTAACCAGAAAAGATATGACTGAAATGTGCATGATTTAGTTGGATGAATTAATACAGTTGTTGGCTAGTTACACCCATAGAAGCCATTTGCCTGCCTTGGGGTCATGGACCTACTGTAGATATGGACCTGCTGTAGACATGGACCTGCTGTAGATATGGACCTGCTGTAGATATGGACCTGCTGTAGATATGGACCTGCAGTAGATATGGACCTGCTGTAGATATGGACCTGTAGCACGGGGAGCTATAACACTTCATGATCAGCACATACTCCTGATAGAGATCTGCACAGGTTCAGACCTTATGCCTCCTCACAGCAGCACAATGGTTAAACTGCGGTTGAATCCAGGTCTCCAGGGACCCCCGTGTCTCCTAAATAATTGAGTGGCAGGAGATTATGTGTGTGTGTTTCTCTGGTCTATTGATTGTACAGCAGTTAATCGGGGGTCTCTGTGGAGCGATAATGTTGTACCAAGCAGATTATTGGAAATCACACTCTGTAATATCACCAATAAATCCTCTCTGAGAAGGTTTTTTACTGGGTGCGGGCACAGATTGGCTGTTAATGATAGGGGAATACCAATAGTAATATTAGATGGTGGAATAAACCACATTTATTAGAAGCTATTACTTGGTGTCAGCTAATTGTTACTGTGACCATCATCACATTTTTTATTCAATGCTGATAGGGTTTAATGACAATTTTTCACAGTCGTAGATCTCATCTTTATTTTCTATATATGGTAGTTTTCAGTTAGGCCGCATGGCCCTTCATGGTGTGTTTGTGTTGGCAACTGACGTATAAGAGATTGGACAGACGCCGGTCCGATTCACTTCAATTGCTAGTGACTACATTTGGGTAATTTTTCACATGTATACGTGTTTCGAAAGTGTGGCGTGCTATATACAAACATGTATATCTTCTGGAAATTACCCAAGCTTTAAATGACCACACGGGACATATGAACCCTTTGGCCATTAGCTGTCCACACTGCCTAATTCACACTTGGTCAATTCACCCTTTCTGACCAGGAATAAGCCACAAAAGTCCATACTGTAAGAACTATATGGTTGACATACTATAGTACATAAAATCATTGATGTGCCACAAATGAAAATGGCATTAAAGGGGTACTCCGATGGAAAACTTTTTTTTTTTTTTTTTAAATCAACTGGTACCAGAAATTCCTCTGTAGTATACAGCAGCTGATAAGTACTGAAATAATTAATATTTTTAAATAGAAGTAATTTACAAATCTGTTTCACTTTCTGGCACCAGTTTATGTAAAATAATTTTTTTCCTCCAGAGTATCCTTTTAAAAGTTTGTGCCATATTTAGGAACATATTGCTCCTTTTCTCACAAAATACTGACATTCACATTTTTGCACCACGTAATTACAGATTTTGAACATTTACACATATATGCAGGATAGGCCATCAATGTCTAACAGATGTGGCCCACCTGGGACCCGAACCTGTCTCCAGAATGGGCACCCCTCAGCGCTATAAACAAAGAGGTGTCTGTGCATACACAGCTCTCTCCATTCACATCTATGGGAGGTCTAAAAACTCCCCAGTAGACCACTGCTATCCACAATGATAAAATCTTTTTTTAAATATGAGGTTTATTATGAGAAGGCAATTGTGCCCCCTTTTACATATCTTGTAGGCGATAACTTAAGTAACACTCTTCAAAATTGTTTGTTATTGGTTCATTGGCTGGTAAAAGAATGGGTCTTATGCTCATTGTCCTTTTACATAGCTTGTAAGAAGATTCCATGATCACCTAAAGAAGTACTCTGACTCTCTAAATATCTAAATGTGAGAGTCACACCTCTTGGACGTCCTCCTATTGGAAGACCTTCAACTCCTAAGATGTTCTTAAAGGGGTACTCCGGTGGAAAAAAAATCCTAATCTTTACAGTACTTATCAGCTGCTGTATGCTCCAGAGGAAGTTGTATAGTTATTTTCTATCTGACCACAGTGCTCTCTGCTTCCACCTCTGTCCATGTCAGGAACTGTCCAGAGCAGGAGCAAATCCCCATAGCAAATCTCTCCTACTCTGGACAGTTCCTGACATGGACAGAAGTGGAAGCAGAGAGCACTGTGGTTAGATAGAAAATAACTATACAACTTCCTCTGTAGCATACAGCAGCTGATAAGTACTGGAAGGGTTAAGAATGATTAATAGAAGTAATTTACAAATCTGTTTAACAAGATGTTTAACCAGATCATAAAAAAAAAAAAATTCCACCGTAGTACCTCTTTAAGAGCTTCACATCCCAAGTCCGGTTTGTCATACTCTATTACAGAAGCTGAAGGCTGATTTTCCAGCACCATGGGGCTTCTATTCTTTTGACAAGAGAGGGACCCAGTGGATCACTCTTCATTGGGCAAGCAAACAGTGACTCTGATTTAGCCATGTGGTATGTGGTCTCCCATGCATTTGGATGAGCACCATGTAAGGCTATATCTTTCTTGAAGCTGGTGCTCCAGGAGAATTGTGACAAGGCACAACTTCCCTTGGCGAGATCAGCAGTTTTCAAGCAACAGACCTGATTTCAATCAGTGAGAACTACTCATTTTTATAGACTTTTTATCATTGTATTATCAGTACAGACACAGGCGTTACTACAATGGAAACGGGTCTCCGGTAGGGTCGACTTCTACTTATGGTTGAGGTACGTGCTCTCAATTCACCCAAGTGCAAGTTAAAAAGTGCAAGTGTTCACACAAAAAAACGTGCACGAGGATGTGGTCCATCGCAAATCCTTTTCCAAAAGGAGAGAGGCCCCCCCAATAAACCAAACCCATCGCCTCTGGGCCAAAAGGCACCTGCAAGGTTCCAGGTACAATGTCCCCTTTCGCCAAAGCTACTCAGGGACTGAAAGTGCTCCTGGCGAACAACCGGGCAAAAACCAAGTTGTCGCCGAGGAACCAGTAAAACCGGTGTGGCACCCCTGCCGAAGCAAGAGTGTCCGGGGCATGGCAGGGAGGTGAGGAACTGAGGACCACACACACCTCCCCTAGACCGCCAGGAGGGACATCCAGAAGGGCAACCGCACTCTGAACAACCCTAGTGACGAAAAGTACACAAAACGTGGACAAAGGGACACAAAAATAAATTTAAAAAAAGGGATGTGCGCGGTGTGATACTGCCTGGACATCCATCCAGATCTATAAAAATTCCCCGATTCTAGCCAGAAGACCAGGATACTAAGGGTGAGTGCCCAGAAGAGTGAGAGAAAATGTGCATGCTTTGTGCCATCTTTCAAGTGGGACTACAACCTCCCAAGTGAATTCCGGCACCCTAGGGTCACCACTCCCATGACACTTTTGCACTTCTTACTCTACCCGGACCTTAGGGCCAGATCCAGCAGGAGCAGGTCTCATAAGGGTTAGCTGCTGCTCTCTACAGCCATCTCTGGTACACCTGCCCCGCTGTGTGGTTCCCCGTCCTGCCTTGGTGGTCTTCCACACCGCCAACTAGCAGGAAAGGTACTACACTTGATCTTAGCGTAGTACAGTGATCAATATGAATGCTTGAATTGTAGAATAGATGTAGCAGATGACAATTGAGTGCAGATGATAGACCTGGAAAAAGGAGCAACTCACTAAAGTTATACTGAACCTAATGTGTGAAAAAAAATTAACTTTTAGCTCACCTGCTGTGCAGTCCATAAGGCAAGACAACACACCGCCCAGTTGTAGGGACATCACCAAACTCGGACACGTTTCGAGCGCAGGCGCTCGAAACGTGTCCGAGTTTGGTGATGTCGTTACAACTGAGTGGTGTGTTGTCTTGCCTTATGGACTTTTTATCGAATCTAATAATAGTTTGAAATTTTAACTGCATGCTGAACCTATCTTCTGCATATTCTCATATATTGAACCTAAGACCGAACTATCTTTTATTATAATAAATTATTAAAGGTGGCTCCAAACCAAAACTTCTCTTCCCAAAGGATAATGTCGATTGGTTGTAATTTCGAATGCAATAGCTGAAACTTGTAAGATAGCTGCAGACATCCTACTGAATATAATGAGTGCATTATGGACAACCGTATGCATCATAAACAATACCATATTGACGGCTCTGCCATTATTGCATAATCACTCCAGGCTGCGCACAGTACCGCCGCCCTCATCGCATGCAGCCTAATATAAACCGGTTAACAGAGTAATAATCAGGAGTTCTACTTGCATATTTTTGGTCATATTGTTTTCTTTGATAAGATGTAGAAATGGAGTATTTATGTCCTTCCTTACACCACTCCACTGTCACTTCAATCCCGCTGAAAGCTCATCAAATAAGAAAGGAAACCTAAGGGCAAATATTAAATCTTGCAAAATAAGCTCGCTTGCCATGTTCAAAAGACAGACTCGTTCTTTTATCTTATGAAAATTGGTATTTGTTTTGTCATTCAAAGCATTTCTTGATTTATTATTTGCAATGCGGGACTTTACATTGGGGGAAAGTGGACAATGTTTAGTCAAACAGCTGGTTTACGGAATATAATGAAGGCCATTTAATATATACAATTTAAGGTGTGTTTTACCTACGGTAAAGGGGTTGTCTGACATTATAAATTGTTGTGCCTGGGTTTGGGCTGGACTAAAAAAAAACAAAAAAAAAAACATATACTCACCTGCAGCGATTCTTTACCATATCTGTCCCCACAGGGTCTAATTCTGCTCAATGCACAGGAATCGCCCTCTTAGTTGTGTCTCACAGTAATTGGCCGAGAAGGTGCTTCCTGCATGGATTGGGGGAGATCAGAGAAAGTGAGTATAAGGTTTTTTTTTTGTTTTTGGTTTTTACCCAGCCCGAGCCCAGACACACACAATTTGTATTGCCAGAAAACCCCTTTAATATGAATGTTTTTCATTTTCTTTACCTAAAGATGGGTAAACCAGAAGTTACTGTACACATTCATGGTCTTGTGACCAGGGGTGTAACTATAGAGGGTGAATTGGTTCACAAAGAGGCAAAAAGGTCCCTGTAGGTTATATGCAGAGATCAGTATAATGAATGACACATTATAGTTGGAGGCCCTGTTACAGATCTTGTGTTAGGGCCCAGGTGCTTAAAGAAGATGTCCAGTGCTAAGCAATGTCTGATCGTGGGGGATCCAACCACTTGGACCCTTCGCCCCAACATGGGGCCCCGACTTGGCTCTGGCCGAGCTGCTGTGTATGACATTTTCACACAGCAGGTCAGCTGGTACAAACACTTTGTCTCTGCCTCTCCCATAGAGATGAATTGAGGGAACGTGTTTGTACCAGCTGGCCTGTGGATACGGAAAGCGCTCTAGCAGCGCAGAGCTGGGGGCGAGTTAGGGCCCCGTACAGGAGATCACGGAGGGGTTGCAGAGGTTGGACCCCTCGCGATCAGACATTTATCCCCTACCCTAAATGACTGAGCACTGGACTTCTTTAAATTCATGCATCTGCACTTGAACACTAATAAGCCCTTTGGGGCACTGTTCTTTAGCTTCATTGATTGAAAAGTCACATACAGTGGTCAAGAAAATAATGAGATATTGGAATGGGGAATGGCTTTTATTGAGACTCATAGTAGAATGACTTCTGTAGTAACCAGAGAGTACTGAGAGATGAGCATGGTATTGTAGATCCCAAGGTATAAAATCCATGGTAAGGACATTTTTAAGATTCTACACTTAGCATGGGTAAAATTGCTTAATTTCACCTGTTTGTCAGAGGTCTTCCACAGGTTAGCACATGGACCTGACTATTTGTGTATGTATGACATGGTCACCCATGTATAGCCAATGGCAGATTTTCCCTACAATAATATCTTAATTTTATAGTAAAGGAAAACTGAAGGGCATTATTATTGGTATTTTCTTTCTTTTGTTAATTTCAGAAAACCGTTTTCATGTCTTAAAGCAGGTGAAAAAAATCTCCATGTATCTGAATAAAAAAACAGTAAATCTTATTGAGTAAATAAGAACCCAGGGAGAATCCCACCTTATCACCTTTAATGATACATTACAACAGAATAATTCAATCATCCTTTGTCCTACAGATTGTGGCTCGTGTCCTCCAGCCGGCCATCAAGTTGATCTGCCAGTGACAGTCAGGGGAAGCTGATGAAATCCCTGACAGCTGACTGTGTCCTGTCCATCAAGTTGGCGACCCCCACATATGATTCCCTTCTTAATCTAATATGTTACCAATGGACATATGTCAAAGCGCCATAGCTTCTAGAGACAGTCCTCAGGTGCCTGAAGCTGAAGCCGAGAAATAATGTTCGTCGGGGGATTCAGGGAGATAACATCATTAAAGGATTCAGACGTGAGTGACGCGCGCCAACCCTGTGGTTTTCCTTTGAAGTCGACCCCCAATTTTTCGCTTGGTTTTATTCATTGCTAGATTTCATCCTTCTCCATAGTCCCACTATCCTTACAATTTACACTCACTGACAAAAAAGATTATGCACCCAGATAGAAATTGCAGTCAGATTACTGCAAAACTCGGCATGCAGTTATGTCTTGGCAAATATGTAAATAAATACAGGTGTGGTCTGGTTACCCACTGGGTCTTGCCACAAGAGGGTGCTTCCCCATTGCCCTATAAAAATTATTTTAGAAGCTACTTTTGGGCAGTTTGCCTCTTAGTGAGAAATCGTTGACTAGGAGACTTGCCTCTACGATGCACATGAAGACATATTGCCCTGTTAACAGATTTCGAGAGGGGGCTCATCATTGGACTGATTGAAGTAGAGTGGTCTTTTAACCAAAGTACCTGCTATCTAAGACATTCTGACCAAGCTGTTGGGAGGTGTTGGGAGCAGTGGTTACATGAGGGCACACACATATAGCAAACAGGCATTGGATGGTCCAGACAGGCCACTAGTTGAGATGATCACCCTATCCACCAACAAGAATGAGAAGTTCCCACAGTTTCGTTGTCCACCATAAAGACACAAGTAGCACCTTCGTTACACACCCTGTCTATGCCCCCGCCATTTGGTGTCATGACGCCTGTTATGTGTCCTCCTGCTGACAGCAAGCCACTTTCACCTTCATTTGCAGTAGTGTCATGAACGAAAAACCTAGACTGCTATTGACTGGAACCATATGGTCTTTAGTGATGAATCCAGGTCCTGGATGATGTCGATGATCTGGGGGCCACGTGATGTGCGCCTCCATCCGGCCTTGGCTATGGAGCGGCTCACTGTCCCTGCTGCTGGCGTGATGATCCGGGGGGGGGGGCATCAAATACAACAGTCTGTCACCCCTAGTAGTGATATGAGGGACAATAACAGCTCTGAGATATGTGCAGGACATCCTGCGGCCACATATTTTGCCTTTCATGGCTTCTCACTGGCATTTTTCAGCAGGATAATGCTTGCCCACACACAGCAAGCGTTTGCCAGGATTGTAACACTTACTTGGCCTGCCTGGTCCCCAAGTTTATTACCAATTAAGCATTCATGGTGATACAGCTTCAGGAACCTGTGCAAGATCTACAGGCCCAGGCATTCTCCTGGGAGCTGCACTGAGATCACAGGGGATCCCATGGGCAGGATCCCCGTGATCAGACATCTTATCCCCAATCCTTTGGATAGGGGATAAGATGTCTAAGGCCGGAAAATACCTTTAATGCATTTTTTTAAATCTTTTTAATTATTCATTTGCTACCTATAGTAAGTGAATCATGATCCTGCTGCAGCTTTTCATAAGCACATAAGGTATTTTATATCAACTCAAATACAGTAAAGCTTAAAGGGGTATTCCAGGATTTTTTTCTTATATGACTATGTTACAGGGGCTGTAAAGTTAGTGTAGTTCATTATATAGTGTCTGTACCTGTGTGTGATGGTTTTCTCACAATTCTTATGTGATTTTCACCCCAATATTTATTTTTAACAGCATACAAAATTACTGCTGGCTCAGATTTTTCCCAGGTTGCAATGCGGCTGAGACCTGACTCACTAGTCAGCTGATGACAGGGAGCCTGTCTGCTTCAATGGGTGGAGCGATCGCTTGGTGGGAGAGAGATCAATCTGCAACTAATGCAACAGCTGTAGACGCCCTTATTGAAAACCACAGGTCTTTTGAATGGATGCAGCTCATTTATGTTTCAATTGGTGGGGTGTCTGATGTGTGGGAGGGAAGAAAATGGAATTATGGGATTTGTAGGCAAAAAAGAATAACTCAAACAGGAAATACCAGTTCACAAAATGCTAGCCACAGTGTTATGGTAATCTCACAATATAGCCATTTTGCCCCAAGACAAGTGCAGATCCTTCCTAAGCATGTCCATTACTGTCTGCCAGGTATGTACTAAAATCCCCTTATGGTGGATAACCCCTTTAATATGCTGTCATAGCAACTGTGTATTCCTTTCTGGGACTTCTATTAAAATGAATAATAATGATAGTGTTTATTATTATTATTGCTGTTATAATAATAATTATTACTATTGCTGTTATAATTATTATTATTTTTCATGGTATGGCTGCAACCTCTTCATTGTAATAACAGGCACAGCGCCATCCATGTGTTTGGTTGTATGGGGTACTACAGCTTAGACCCATTCAAGTGAAAACTAAGATGAGGCTATCAAAGTTAAGTCATAGGAAAAAGTGAAAAACGTTAAATTAACAGCTTATAGTTTCTACTGTCTCTGAATTCCACTGACAGCTCAATGTTTCCCAGATTTCACCCCGGGGAGGTTTCTGTTTGCTTTACTTTTCATGCACAAAGTGGTGTCATGATCTATCCCATTCTCTATATTAATAAACACGTCTTCAGCTGTAATATCTATTAATCTATTCTCTTATGATTCTGTTCTTAGCACATAGAATTGTCAATGGAGTGCGGAGTAGAAAAATCTTTATTTCTTCTCCTTCCCATAAACCTCACCTATTTATGGCTGGGAGGTAGGCTGCTGTAGTAGAAAGGTTCTCCCACAAATCTATAGTACGTTTGGAAAGTCTTCAGACCCTTTCAATATTTTACATAACTTCACCTTGCTTTAGGGCCTATTCCCACGGCAGAATTTCCACTTGTGGAATTCAGCCTCAAATTAAAGCCCATAGACTTCTCTGGGATTCCGCACTCCCATTCACACTTCTGAATTTCTGCTTGCGGAATTCCGCAAGCGGAAATTTAGAAGTGTGAATGGGAGTGCGAAATCCCATAGAAGTCTATGGGCTTTAATTTGAGGCTGAATTCCACAAGCGGAAATTCTGGAATTCCGCAAGCGGAAATTTAGAAGTGTGAATGGGAGTGCGGAATCCCATAGAAGTCTATGGGCTTTAATTTGAGGCTGAATTCCACAAGTGGAAATTCTGGAATTCCGCAAGCGGAAATTTTGAAGTGTGAATGGGAGTGCGGAATCCGATAGAAGTCTATGGGCTTTAATTTGAGGCTGAATTCCACAAGTGGAAATTCTGCAGTGTGAATAGACCCTAAGGATAGGTTCACACTACGGAATCTCCGGGCAGAAAATTTCCGCCTGGAGATTCTGAGTTAGTCGCCGCTAGGACCGCGCGGACACTGCAGCCTCCAATAGACGGCAATGTGTTCTGCGAGTATTTCTGCCTGAAGAATGAGCAATGCCATTCTTCAGGCGGATATTTTCATGCAGATTTTCTGTTCACAAATTCCAAAGTTTGAATTTGTGAACGGAAACCCATTCACTACACTATACATTTTAGTAAGCGGAATTTCTGCCTGCAATTTCAAAGCAGAATTGCAGGCGGAAATTCCATAGTGTGAACCTAGCCTTACTGTTTTATAGGAATCACTAGAGAGCAAACCCCCAGATCTTTGATGAGAACTACTATACCGACCATTGTGAACCACTAAGTCCAATTGGTATTGTTACATATTGTGTATACTGTATAGGAAGTCCTCTCTCAACAGCTTGTTTTTTTTGCTCTGATATGTATTGTCATATGCATTGTGTATACTGTATAGAAAGTCCTCCCCCAACAGCTTGTTTTTTTGCTCTGATATGTATTGTCATATACACTGTGTATACTGTATAGGAAGTCCTCTCCCAACAGCTTGTTTTTTTGCTCAGATATGTATTGTCATATGCATTGTGTATACTGTATAGGAAGTCCTCCCCCAACAGCTTGTTTTTTTGCTCTGATATGTATTGTCATATACACTGTGTATACTGTTTAGGAAGTCCTCTTCCAACAGCTTGTTTTTTTGCTCTGATATGTTTTGTCATGTATGTGACCATATAAAGGCAGGACTGTGCCTTTCCAAATTATGTCCAGTCACCTGAATTTACCACAAGTGACAGAGAGCTGTCTGCTGAACTTTAGGCCAACAACTCTCTCTCTCCTGATTCTTTTCTGAATTTGGAGAGGGAAGAAAGCCACTGCCAGACACCTCTGACAGCATTTACTTATGTACTTTCATTATTTCCCCTGCCATCTGCCATTGGGGGAGAGTGGGATGGCCTCTATATGCATTATATGGTTGGCAGATCCCGCCAAAAATCTGTGGTTTAGGAGAACTCTATTCTTATGTCTTTGGCCAGCATTATTTTCTATATCAGAAGCCTATAGGAAGACTGATAAATGTTTGCTGCTTTTTTTCACTTTGATACTGCCTACACTATGATGGGTGGTTTCTGGCAGCTTCTACCCATCCCCCCAGCCTTGATAGATGAATCTCTCCCTATTTGGGTATAGGGTTAGATCTATCAATCAAGATCTGGGAGGCGGTGAAAAGCCACCAAGGACTGCCCATTTCACTCCTGGTTCATGCAGCGTGAAAGTGATGACAAGTTCCCTTAACGGTAAAGTAGAACTAGTACAAATCATGAATGCACTTCCAGCCAGTGGAACAATACAGAAATGACTAGTGCTAAGGAAATTACTTGAATAAATATTACAGGGGTGTAACTATAGGAAATTTAGGAGTTGCAATGGCTACCAGGGCCTGGAACCTGGGGTGAGGGACAAATGGTCCCTTTGCCCCTTATGAGGAGATTAGTAGTGTTGAGCGCGAATATTCGAATTGCGAATTTTTACCACGAATATCGGCAATTCATGATTTTGTGGAAATTTAGAATATAGCGATATATATTCGTTTTTTTTTTCATAGTACACATCACAACAATGATTTGTACTTTGTAAATAAAAAGTGATCATCCCTCCCTGCTTCCAGCTTGTGGTCCAAAAGAAGCCTCCAATATTATTTACTGTGTGAGTCGGTGTGGAGCGCAAACATTTCGTATATGCAAATATTCGAAAATTCACGAATATCAGCACTTCCGAAGGACACTGATCCCTCCCTTCTTTTAGCTTGTGGGCCAATGAGAAGGATGCAAATACAGTTGTCAGAGGTTAGCAACATCCTTAGCAACCAATAGGAAAGTAGTTAGTTAAAAGATATAATCGCGCATGCGCACTTTGCGAATTTCATTACGAATTTCGTATGGAAAAAAAGTTAACGAATATGCGAAATTCGCGAACATAGGACGAATATTTGTCCATATATTGGCAAAAAATCGCAAATTCTGATATGACCTATGCTGCTCATCACTAAAGATCATTCAGTACTATAATTGATGCACTGTAGTATACTTGTGGGAGCGGGGCTGTTACAGATTATGCATTAAGTCAAGTGAGCTTCAAGTTACATGTCCCACTTATATTACAGATAAAATATAGGATTTCATGAGGGTTTGGTATGAGACAAGTGGGATATTCAGTCCAACAGATAACATAAGTATTGGTCAAATGATCTATTTATTTTCCATTCATCATGATGTGCTCTCTGTTATTAAGGCCTCATTTAAGATAGATCATCGAAACTTTCCAGCTGGCTGCTAAGTGGATCTTGGCCACCATCCGGCCCAAGATTGATTATATCCTACATTAAATGATTAATGAATAACAAATGTTACTCCAGTACTGATCGGTGTCCTCAGACAGATTTAAGCGGTCGCCCGCAGTGCGCTCACCACAGGTAAACTATGGAAGAGCTGCCAATAAAATGCAGTTTTCGCAGGGATCATTGATCATTGGCCCTTTTGACAACTGTTGTGACCCTCTCATAAATTCATGCTAATTTTCTGATCTGGTTACGAATTCCATATTTTACAAGTCCTGGTAGTTGTTACATGCTCGATATGAATGGCTTTCAACCTTTATTTATAAGATAAATAAAATTACAATAATTTAAGCATGTAGTAGATGTATCAAGACTGACAACGTCAAATAACTTCCGTAGACTAGTCTAGACTGCTCTGGTGAGGTAAAGATCAAACATTGTTGAAGGGCCTCCAATCGAATTCTAAATTAAACTGACCCTCAAACATGTTTTCAATTGCAATTACAGGGACAAAAGAAACCCCTAATATTTGTCCATTATCAATATGGATTGACCAATACAATAGATTAGTAAAGCTCCAAAAAACTTTTTATAAAACAATTGTCAAAAACTGTCGCTACAATGCGCTTCACTCCCCACTATGTGTTAATGTGAGCAAAACGGTCCTATAGATTTATAATATGAGACCGCATCGGTCACTTAACAAAGAGCTGGGAGAGAGAACACAGACTTTCCCCGCTTATTTTAAAGGGGTACTCTGCCCACAGACATCTTAGATGTGTGATCGCAGGCGTCCCACCGCCATGATCTCTGTGCATCACCTGGCATTCTAAACAGTATGTCTGGAACACTGGGTTCCCCCAGCAGGAGAAATGATGCCACACCACGCACTCCCTCATGACATCACACCACGCCCCCTCCATTCATGTCTATAGGAGGGGGTGTAACAACGGTCACGGTTGGTCAAAGTGATGATGGCACCATGTAGAGTTTCAGGAGGTTTACTCAAGACTGTCTCCAGTCCATGCATGAGAAGGCATTCATCTTTAATATCCTGTTCCTGCTATAAAAGTGAATAATCAGCTAGCCAGAAGAGGTGATAGCTGAGCAAGGACTCTTGTGCAAACACTTAACTCTTTGAGGGTTTCTGGCAGAGTTAGTGCTAAGTGATTTACATGTCATGATCATCTTTATCTTACATCCTGCATTAGGGAATCATAATAGCAGTAGCCTAGTACAAGTCTTTTTTCTTTTAATTCACCAGTCAGCCGTACTATGTTGGACCGCATAAATCATCACTAGGAACACAAAAGTGCTTAAAACATATTCCGAGACTTCCCTGTCAGTATTTCTGCTAACAAAGGGACTGAAGCGAACTGTGACCTATTTCCAAGCTTCCATCCGAAACACTGTAACTTTGCTACCATGTGCTGTAGAGGAGTTTATTATGTGTATGTGCACAGTGGACTTCCAATATATCTAGATTACATTTGTTGCACACACCATTGTGGGTAAGACACCTCATCCAAATGTACCCCTTGGTCAAGGACTTCTTATCTTGTGCCCATTTACAAAAGTCACCTATGTCCAAAGGGGGACATACAGGTTTAGCCAGCTAAAAAGCCAACCTTGACCACTTTACAGACTTTGCCAGAGGGACTACTACCCTCTGCTGCCCTAGACTACTCCACCAAACCTCTTCATTGGTATCACATCATCACTGATTTTTACTGGAGCCTACACGCATAGGAAAAACGTATTCAGAATACTCCATACTGTATTTAAGGGTGAAAACTTTCAATATGACCATATTGTGTAGATCCAATATTACACTATAGCAGTCATACTAAAAACATTTCTTTATGGGAAAATTTATTTTAATTTATTATTCGTCATACCAAGAAGGTTATGGTGGGATTAAGCGGCAGTCACATCAAATTTTTAGCATTACATTGGGTTGTACGACATCATCAAAAAGGGGTGTCAGCATATAGCCCGATGTGTTTGGCAGGTGGGCCCGTTTACTTTAAAGGAGTACTCCGGTGGAAAACATTTTTTTTTATCAACTGGTGCCAGAAAGTTAAACAGATTTGTAAATTACATCTATTAAAAAATCTTTACCCTTCCAGTACTTATTAGCAGCTCTATGCTACAGAGGAAATTCTTTTCTTTTTGAATTTCTTTTTTGTCTTGTCCACAGTGCTCTCTGCTGACACCTGATGCCCCTATCAGAAACTGCCCAGAGGTGGAGAAAATCTCCATAGCAAACATATGCTGCTCTGGACAGTTCCTGACACGGACAGAGAGCACTGTGGACAAGACAAAAAATTAATTAAAATTTTCTCTCGCATACAGCTGCTAATAAGTACTGAAAGGATTGAGAATTTTTAATAGAAGTAATTTACAAATCTAACAATAGAAAAAGAGTTGGAGAGGCTCTTGTCAAACAAACCACCAAAATAACCCGGGCTACCCAATTTTGACACCTATACCCAAGGTGTTGGATACGTGAACTGGTAAATAAAATGTAATTGGGGCTCAGGGTTTCAGGCAAATAGGACAAGGTGTATGGTATGTAGAAATATATTTATTGAGGTACTAAAAATATAGATAATATAGTAGGATAGTGGCTTCTGCGTCTCACAGGGCCCTTGTGAAGGCGCAGCACCAACTATAAGTACGTAAAATATTGAAACAAGTATAATATATAAAATATATAAAATTGTATTATAATAAAATATAATAAGACCACCATATAATTATCATACAGTATCTAATTGTATAGGAGGGATGTCTTTATAGGAGGGTACAAGTTCATCCACAATTGTCTTCTCCTCTCTCCAAAATGTGTGCAAATACAACAACTTCCAGTTCAATTAGCCGTAACCAGTAGCAACCACAAAAGAGTTCTAGTTCAAATGTCGATATTCAAGGTTAATAACCACTGGTAACCATATAATTATATAATGATGATGCCCGGCAATAGTACCAATTTCATAGAGTTCGGTTATGTATTAGTATCCCATGGCAACCATTCATTAATAACCGGCCGCGACAATGCCTCACAACTGTGCAGGTTTGGAATATGTTCACACTTAATAACAATAGGCCGGCAGATGATAGACAAGTTACACACTTGTATGCTGTAACTGTTGCAATGTTACAATACAGTCATATCACTAGATACTTTGTGTCTCACCCCTCCCGGGCTCAGGTATGCAGGACTTCACGGGGATGCTGCGATCTCCTTCAGTAGCGCGGTCACTGGGTGGCTCTCATAGCGTGAAGCCGCATCGCCGGAGACTCGGCCGTCTCCCACGGTGGCAATGCTTGATGACAGTGGGCTCCGGGTAGTGGTCGTACAGCGGTTTTGTAGGTGTGTATACTGTGACTCCGGTGGCGTCCTCGTGGTAATGAGGCGCGTGATTCTCCTGTGTCGGGTGTCGGGTGATTGACAGTTATCTTTCCCGGTATCAGGCTCCTGGTAAATGGACTGGAGTTGTATAAGCAGGTATATTGGTGGTCTAATTCATTATTCTTAGGGACGCTGGACGCGTTTCAGGACTGTCTCAGTCCTTTCTTCAGCAGCTATAAATATGGATCCATATATTATATGGTAATTATACTACAATTTTATATATTTTATATATTATACTTGTTTAAATATTTTATGTACTTATAGTTGGTGCTGCGCCTTCACAAGGGCCCTGTGAGACATAGAAGCCACTATCCTACTATATTATCTATATTTTTAGTACCTCGATAAATATATTTCTACATACCATACACCTTGTCCTATTTGTCCGAAACTCTGAGCCCCAATTACATTTTATTTACTAATTTACAAATCTGTTTAACTTTCTGGCACCAGTTCATTTAAAAAAAATAAAAGTTTTCCGCTGGCATACCCCTTCAATAGGCTGGATGTAGTCTAATTGTGACTACATTTGGTCCTGAATGTATCTACAGTCTGTGCGGGACTAAGAATGTGGTAGATCATGTTATTGAGTTCCGCAGAGACAGCAGATGTGCTTGGTAAATGGGCCAAGCTCAGTCATAATTAGACTACCTTTGGGCCCCCAATGTTGGGCTATGTTGTTGCTCAGTCCTGTTTCATCCTGAGCTGCAAAACCAGATATGACCCATTGGCAGAGATGATGCTGTTTTTTGGCCCATCGTCCATACTTTAACAGAGCTGTGCTGTGATGCCCAACATGACCCATATGGTGCTGGTTTTGGCCAAATGAACCAGCTATAGGCCAGTATCACTCAAGCTGAGTGTCCTGGCCCAACTGTTGCTCAGAACCCAAGCATTTTAGATCCCTATGAGGCTGTGCATTTGGATCATCAAACCAATGGTCGGGCTGGAACACTCAGGCGTAATACTAAAATATCAACCATAAATGCTCTCTGGGCCTATGGCCATCTTTATGGTTTTGGATCTGATCTCATACAACTGGTACGAATTGTTTCGAATTTCAGCATTTCGTAAATGAAGGGTTAACTCGTGCCCAATACAAATCCTTAAATATAATTGAAAATCCTTGTGCTTCAGCTGAGATGTTATTGGCCGGTGGTGTGAAATGTAATATAATACTAATCTTTTAGTAATCCAGTTAATTAAAAAGTGAAATTATAGAGACTTAAAATATTCACCCATGTTGTTATTTTTTAAGCTATTCACAGTCGTCTTGTGTTGCTCTAATCCACTGAACTGGCCCCAAAAATATATGAGTTGATTCTGTTTAATTAAAAGTAAAATCAGATGAGCTTACATTTTACAGGAAATTATTTCCTCGCCGAGCTGTTTTGCATAGGAAAACGTGAAAAGGGTTTAAAAAAGTCAAAATCATAATAAAATAGTAAATTGTTATTGCACATCGTGGCAGAATTTATAACAACAGACTAAATCGTGAATCCCTGTCACGATGCCGGCTGGCAGGTAGTGGATCCTCTGTGCCAGAGAGGGATTGGCGTGGACCGTGCTAGTGGATCGGTTCTAAGCCACTACTGGTTTTCACCAGAGCCCGCCGCAAAGCGGGATGGTCTTGCTGCGGCGGTAGTGACCAGGTCGTATCCACTAGCAACGGCTCAACCTCTCTGGCTGCTGAAGATAGGCGCGGTACAAGGGAGTAGACAGAAGCAAGGTCGGACGTAGCAGAAGGTCGGGGCAGGCAGCAAGGATCGTAGTCAGGGGCAACGGCAGGAGGTCTGGAACACAGGCTAGGAACACACAAGGAACGCTTTCACTGGCACAATGGCAACAAGATCCGGCAAGGAAGTGCAGGGGAAGTGAGGTGATATAGGGAAGTGCACAGGTGAAGACACTAATTGGAATCACTGCGCCAATCAGCGGCGCAGTGGCCCTTTAAATCGCAAAGACCCGGCGCGCGCGCGCCCTAGGGAGCGGGGCCGCGCGCGCCGGGACAGGACCGAGGGAGAGCGAGTCAGGTACGGGAGCCGGGGTGCGCATCGCGAGCGGGCGCTACCCGCATCGCGAATCGCATCCCGGCTGGCAGCGGAATCGCAGCGCCCCGGGTCAGTGGATCTGACCGGAGCGCTGCAGCGGGGAGAGTGAAGCGAGCGCTCCGGGGAGGAGCGGGGACCCGGAGCGCTCGGCGTAACAGTACCCCCCCCCCTTGGGTCTCCCCCTCTTCTTAGAGCCTGAGAACCTGAGGAGCAGACTTTTGTCTAGGATGTTGTCCTCAGGTTCCCAGGATCTCTCTTCAGGACCACAACCCTCCCAGTCCACTAAAAAAAAAGTTTTCCCTCTGACCTTTTTGGAAGCTAAGATCTCTTTGACAGAGAAGATGTCCGAGGAGCCGGAAACAGGAGTGGGAGGAACAGATTTGGGAGAAAAACGGTTGAGGATGAGTGGTTTGAGAAGAGAGACGTGAAAGGCATTAGGGATACGAAGAGAAGGAGGAAGAAGAAGTTTATAAGAGACAGGATTAATTTGACACAAAATTTGAAAGGACCAAGATAGCGTGGTCCCAACTTGTAGCTAGGGACACGGAAGCGGACATATTTAGCGGAGAGCCATACCTTGTCTCCAGGGGAAAAAACGGGAGGAGCTCTTCTTTTCTTATCCGCGAACTTCTTCATGCGTGATGAAGCCTGTAAGAGAGAATTTTGGGTCTCTCTCCATATGATGGAAAGGTCACGAGAAATTTCATCCACAGCGGGCAGACCAGAGGGCAAGGGGGTAGGGAGGGGGGGAAGAGGGTGACGGCCGTACACCACGAAAAATGGGGATTTGGAGGAAGATTCAGAGACCCTGAAGTTATACGAGAATTCGGCCCATGGAAGGAGATCTGCCCAGTCATCCTGGCGGGAGGAAACAAAATGTCGCAAATAATCACCCAAGATCTGGTTAATTCTTTCTACTTGTCCATTGGACTGGGGATGATATGCAGAAGAAAAATTTAATTTAATCTTGAGTTGTTTACAGAGAGCCCTCCAGAATTTAGACACGAATTGGACGCCTCTATCCGAGACAATCTGCGTAGGCAACCCGTGAAGACGAAAAATGTGTACAAAAAATTGTTTAGCCAACTGAGGCGCAGAAGGAAGACCAGGAAGAGGGATGAAATGTGCCATTTTGGAGAATCGATCAACGACCACCCAAATAACAGTGTTGCCACGGGAAGGGGGTAAATCAGTAATAAAATCCATACCAATCAGAGACCAAGGCTGTTCGGGGACAGGCAGGGGATGAAGAAAACCAGCGGGCTTCTGGCGAGGAGTCTTATCCCGGGCACAGATAGTGCAGGCTCGCACAAAGTCCACAACATCCGTCTCCAGAGTCGGCCACCAATAGAAGCGGGAGATGAGTTGCACAGATTTCTTGATGCCCGCATGACCTGCGAGATGGGAGGAGTGACCCCATTTGAGGATTCCGAGGCGTCGGCGTGGAGAAACAAAGGTCTTTCCTGGAGGAGTTTGCCTGATGGAGGCAGGAGAAGTGGAGATCAGGCAGTCAGGTGGAATGATGTGTTGCGGAGAGAGTTCAACTTCTGAGGCATCCGAGGAACGAGAGAGAGCATCGGCCCTAATGTTCTTATCGGCAGGACGAAAGTGAATCTCAAAATTAAATCGGGCAAAGAACAGAGACCACCGGGCCTGGCGAGGATTCAGCCGTTGGGCAGACTGGAGGTAGGAGAGGTTCTTGTGGTCGGTGTAGATAATAACAGGAAAACTTGATCCCTCCAGCAGATGCCTCCATTCCTCAAGTGCTAATTTAATGGCTAGAAGCTCTCGATCCCCGATGGAGTAGTTCCTCTCCGCTGGAGAGAAGGTCCTAGAGAAAAAACCACAAGTGACAGCATGCCCGGAAGAATTTTTTTGTAGAAGAACAGCTCCAGCTCCCACTGAGGAGGCATCAACCTCCAATAGGAAGGGTTTGGAAGGGTCAGGTCTGGAGAGCACGGGAGCCGAAGAAAAGGCAGACTTGAGTCGTTTAAAGGCGTCTTCTGCTTGAGGAGGCCAAGACTTGGGATCAGCATTTTTTTTGGTTAAAGCCACGATAGGAGCCACAACGGTAGAAAAATGTGGAATAAATTGCCTGTAATAATTGGCGAACCCCAAAAAGCGTTGGATAGCACGGAGTCCGGAGGGGCGTGGCCAATCTAAGACGGCAGAGAGTTTGTCTGGATCCATCTGTAGTCCCTGGCCAGAGACCAAATATCCTAGAAAAGGAAGAGATTGGCATTCAAACAGACATTTCTCAATTTTGGCATAGAGTTGATTGTCACGAAGTCTCTGAAGAACCATACGGACATGCTGGCGGTGTTCTTCTAGATTGGCAGAAAAAATTAGGATATCGTCCAGATATACAACAACACAGGAGTATAACAGATCACGAAAAATTTCATTAACAAAGTCTTGGAAGACGGCAGGGGCGTTGCACAGGCCAAAGGGCATGACCAGATACTCAAAGTGTCCATCTCTGGTGTTAAATGCCGTTTTCCACTCATCCCCCTCTCTGATGCGGATGAGGTTATAGGCGCCTCTTAAGTCCAATTTAGTAAAGATGTGGGCACCTTGGAGGCGATCAAAGAGTTCAGAGATGAGGGGTAAGGGGTAGCGGTTCTTAACCGTGATTTTATTAAGACCGCGGTAGTCAATGCAAGGACGTAGGGAGCCATCTTTTTTGGACACAAAGAAAAATCCGGCTCCGGCAGGAGAGGAGGATTTACGGATAAAGCCCTTTTTTAGATTCTCCTGGACGTATTCAGACATGGCAAGAGTCTCTGGGGCAGAGAGAGGATAAATTCTGCCCCGGGGTGGAGTAGTGCCCGGGAGGAGGTCGATAGGACAATCATAAGGCCTGTGAGGAGGTAGAGTCTCAGCTTGTTTTTTGCAGAAAACATCCGCGAAGTCCATATAGGCCTTAGGGAGACCGGTTACTGGAGGAACCACAGAGTTACGGCAAGGGTTACTGGGAACCGGTTTTAGACAGTTCTTGGAACAAGAGGACCCCCAACTCTTGATCTCCCCAGTGGACCAATCCAGGGTTGGGGAATGAAGTTGAAGCCAGGGAAGCCCAAGGAGAATTTCCGAGGTGCAATTGGGGAGGACCAAAAGTTCAATCCTCTCGTGATGAGATCCGATGCTCATAAGAAGGGGCTCCGTGCGGAAACGTATGGTACAGTCCAATCTTTCATTGTTTACACAATTGATGTAAAGGGGTCTGGCGAGACTGGTCACTGGGATGTTGAACTTGTTGACGAGAGAGGCCAAAATAAAATTTCCTGCAGATCCAGAGTCCAAGAAGGCCACAGTAGAGAAGGAGAAGGCAGAGGCAGACATCCGCACAGGCACAGTAAGACGTGGAGAAGCAGAGTAGACATCAAGGACTGTCTCACCTTTGTGCGGAGTCAGCGTACGTCTTTCCAGGCGGGGAGGACGGATAGGACAATCCCTCAGGAAGTGTTCGGTACTAGCACAGTACAGGCAGAGGTTCTCCATACGGCGTCGTGTCCTCTCTTGAGGTGTCAGGCGAGACCGGTCGACCTGCATAGCCTCCACGGCGGGAGGCACAGGAACAGATTGCAGGGGACCAGAGGAGAGAGGAGCCGAGGAGAAGAAACGCCTCGTGCGAACAGAGTCCATATCTTGGCGGAGTTCCTGACGCCTTTCGGAAAAACGCATGTCAATGCGAGTGGCTAGGTGAATAAGTTCATGTAGATTAGCAGGAATTTCTCGTGCGGCCAGAACATCTTTAATGTTGCTGGATAGGCCTTTTTTAAAGGTCGCGCAGAGGGCCTCATTATTCCAGGATAATTCTGAAGCAAGAGTACGGAATTGTACGGCATACTCGCCAACGGAAGAATTACCCTGGACCAGGTTCAACAGGGCAGTCTCAGCAGAAGAGGCTCGGGCAGGTTCCTCAAAGACACTTCGGATTTCCGAGAAGAAGGAGTGTACAGAGGCAGTGACGGGGTCATTGCGGTCCCAGAGCGGTGTGGCCCAAGACAGGGCTTTTCCAGACAGAAGGCTGACTACGAAAGCCACCTTAGACCTTTCAGTGGGAAACAGGTCCGACATCATCTCCAGATGCAGGGAACATTGGGAAAGAAAGCCACGGCAAAACTTAGAGTCCCCATCAAATTTATCCGGCAAGGATAGGCGTAGACCAGGAGCGGCCACTCGCTGCGGAGGAGGTGCAGGAGCCGGTGGAGGAGATGACTGCTGAAGCTGTGGTAGTAACTGCTGTAGCATAACGGTCAGTTGAGACAGCTGTTGGCCTTGTTGCGCTATCTGTTGTGACTGCTGGGCGACCACCGTGGTAAGGTCAGCGACAACTGGCAGAGGAACTTCAGCGGGATCCATGGCCGGATCTACTGTCACGATGCCGGCTGGCAGGTAGTGGATCCTCTGTGCCAGAGAGGGATTGGCGTGGACCGTGCTAGTGGATCGGTTCTAAGCCACTACTGGTTTTCACCAGAGCCCGCCGCAAAGCGGGATGGTCTTGCTGCGGCGGTAGTGACCAGGTCGTATCCACTAGCAACGGCTCAACCTCTCTGGCTGCTGAAGATAGGCGCGGTACAAGGGAGTAGACAGAAGCAAGGTCGGACGTAGCAGAAGGTCGGGGCAGGCAGCAAGGATCGTAGTCAGGGGCAACGGCAGGAGGTCTGGAACACAGGCTAGGAACACACAAGGAACGCTTTCACTGGCACAATGGCAACAAGATCCGGCAAGGAAGTGCAGGGGAAGTGAGGTGATATAGGGAAGTGCACAGGTGAAGACACTAATTGGAATCACTGCGCCAATCAGCGGCGCAGTGGCCCTTTAAATCGCAAAGACCCGGCGCGCGCGCGCCCTAGGGAGCGGGGCCGCGCGCGCCGGGACAGGACCGAGGGAGAGCGAGTCAGGTACGGGAGCCGGGGTGCGCATCGCGAGCGGGCGCTACCCGCATCGCGAATCGCATCCCGGCTGGCAGCGGAATCGCAGCGCCCCGGGTCAGTGGATCTGACCGGAGCGCTGCAGCGGGGAGAGTGAAGCGAGCGCTCCGGGGAGGAGCGGGGACCCGGAGCGCTCGGCGTAACAATCCCATTGCTGGAAAGGCATTGAATGTAAAAATAGACGCCACCTAAAATTGTGCCCGCTGTGCAGGAGATCGTGGGGGGGGGGGTCCCAGAGGTTGGACCCCCCCACACACATACGATCTGACACTTATTTCCTATCCTTAGGATAGGGGATACATTTCTCTATCCTGAAGTACTTCTTTAAGCCATATACTTTTTTATTAAAGGGATATTCCAGCCATAGACATCCTATCCCCTATCCAAAGGTCCGCCACTGGGACCCCCGCGATCTCCGTGCAGCACCTGCATTTTATTCCGGGCTGCTGCTCCAGTCTCAGAAACCTCTGTGTTACTGGGTCTGGAGACGTGACGTCACACCCTGCCCCCTCGTGAGCTCACACCACTCCCCCTCCATTCATGTCTATGGGAGAGGGCATGACAGCCATCACGCCCCCTCCCATAGACATGTATGGAGGGGGCGTGGGGTGAACTCACATCTCCAGTCCAGGAAACACAGAGGTTACCAAGACTGGAGCAGCAGCCTGGCATGGAATGTGGGTGCTGCACCGATCCAACGGCGGGCCCCCTGTGATCAGACATCTTATCTATGGCCGGAATACACCTTTAAAGGGGTATTGGAACATTTATGGCATATCCACAGGATGGTCAATGCTCAAAAAAGTGTCCCTGAGAGTATTCAGGGCAAAATTGACAATAACAACCTATAAGGGGTGACCCACTTATGGGGACAACCCTCACTAGAACCCTACCTATAAAATATTTGCTTTATTTAATATTGATTAAAATATGTGACCCCAAGAGAAAAGTTAAAATCTGCAGTGGTAGGGGAATGTATATGATCAAGTGTGAAGGAATTCACACACTAAAGGGTGTTCGGGGCAGCTGCACATGTATTCAATTCCACTATGTGTACCACTGGTAATTCCAGTGTCCACTAGTGCTCCGCTGTCCCTCACTCCTTTGTTCCTAAAGATCCCCTGTACCATGCTAACTAAAACTCGGACCGTAGGCCTAACCCTACGTTTCGGTGACGAATCAACTACACAACTTCATCTGTAGCATACAGCAGCTGATAAGTACTGGAAGGATTAAGATTTTATAATGAAAATAACTTACAAATCTGTATAACTTTCTGGTACCAGTTGATCTGAAAAAAAAATTCCACAGGAGTACCCCTTAGAAGCACTCAGTAGCTTTCTAGTATCACATTGCATGTAGTTGAATTAATGAATTAATGAATTTCAATTACTGGTGGGTTATTAGAGAGGCTTATAAACATAGATATAATGACCTATTGGAGAATGAAATTGTGGTGACTGGGGTGTTGCAGTATGTAGCAGGGTCTGGTGGTATTAACCCTGGGGGCAAGATGTTGTTAACCCCTTAGTGTTCGTGACGCCAGGATGTGGTTATACCGGTATGGTAACCGCCATCAACCAACCCAAAACGGTTTTGTAATAAAGGAATGTCCACAGCAAGGATTCTGAATAAACTGGAACTTTTACTTGAAATGTTTAGGGAACAGTCTTTATAACTATGCAACCGGGACACAGGATACCTCGCAGGCTTACTGGGACTTGTAGTTATAGAGATATTTAGGCAGGCCACTGTGCTACTAATATATTCCTTAGCTGAGTAGTAGTCACTTGATTTGTAGAGAGAAGTGTAACTCATGTTTTAGAAGTGGCTGCGTTTCTTTAGGCTTTGGCCTAGATGAGATGGATTTGCAGTGTACAGGACTTTGTGCTTTCTTTAGTTCCAGGAGATAAGAGAGCTAACTGAGAGACTACAGCCCCTTATATACTAGGAGGTTGGACTAAAGCCCATTGGTTGCTAATGCCTGGGGTTCCTGTGCCCATGGAACTCTGGGTATATCACATGACAAGAGGTCACATGACCAAGGAAGGTCCTATAAATTTTATACAAACTGTACAACTTTATACATATGAGCAATAGATACACATAATGAATATACATTGCATTTATATGAGACAACAAGGGGTGAGCCCTGCAGGAGAGCCCAATGGACCTAAGAACCATAGAATTCCTTGTGCCTGAGGATCTATGACTGAAGAATGTAAAGGTTTGTTCATATATGTCTAGCAATCCAGAGGTATCATTAAAGGGTTACTCCACTAGAAAAAAAAAATCTAAATCAACTGGTGCCAGAAAGTTAAACAAATTACTTCTATTTAAAAATCTTAATCCTTCCAGCACTTATCAGCTGCTGTATACTACAGAGGAAGTTCTTTTCTTTTTGAATTTCTTTTCTGCCTGACCATAGTGCTCTCTGCTGACACCTCTGTTCATGTCAGAAACTGTCCATAGCAGGATAGGTTTGCTATAGGGATTTTCTCCTACTCTGGACAGTTCCTAAAATGGACAGAGGTGTCAGCAGAGAGCACTGTGGTAAGACAGAAAGGAAATTCATAAAGTAAATAACTTCCTGTGGAGTATACAGCAGCTGATAAGTACTGGAAGGATTAATATTTTTAAATAGAAGTAATTTACAAATCTGTTTCATTTTCTGGCACCAGTTAATTTAGAAAAAAAAAATGTTTTCCAGTGGGGTACCCCTTTAATGATAATGCCAGAAGCAAGAAACTTGATGTGTTGCACTCAACCCTCCACTCCAATGCTCTGTAGATTGAATTGGGGTAATATTCTAGACCAATAGTGTTAAAGGGGTACAGGGTACTCCAGTGGAACCTTTTTTTTTTTATCAACTGGTGCTTAAACAGATTTGTAAATTACTTCTATTAAAAAATCTTAATCCTTCCAGTACTTATTAGCCACTGAAAACTACAGAGTAAATTATTTTCTTTTTGGAACACAGGGCTCTCTGCTGACATCATGAGCACAGTGCTCTCTGCTGACCTCTTTGTCCATTTTAGGAACTGTCCAGAGCAGCATATGTTTTCTATGGGGATTTTCTCCTACTCTGGACAGTTCTTAAAGTGGGCAGAGGTGTCCGCAGAGAGCACTGTCTCTGCTGACACCTCTGTCCATTTTAAGAACTGTCCACAGTAGGAGAAAATCCCCATAGAAAACATATGATACTCTGGACAGTTCCTAAAATGGACAGAGATGTCAGCAGAGAGCTCTGTGTTCCAAAAAGAATAGAATTTCCTCTGTAGTATTCAGCAGCTAATAAGTACTGGAAGGATTAAGATTTTTTTATAGAAGTAATTTACAAATCTGTTTTACTTTCTGGCACCAGTTGATTAAAAAAAAAAAAAAAGTTTTCCACCGGAGTACCCCTTTAAACCTGGGTCCTCCATATGTTGCAAAACTTTAGCTCCCAGCATGCCCAGACAGCCGTTGGCTGTCTGGGCATGCTGGGAGCTAAAGTTTTGCAACATATGGAGGGCCACAGTTTGAGTCCACTGTTCTAGACCAATGGTCATGGAGGCAGACCTGTCAACTGTCCGGATCAACAAAATACTGCAAGCAACTATGCTAGAGCATAACTATGCCAGATGTATGTGAACACGCCATAAAACAAATTCTAACACTCCGTAAATTGACTATTAAAGAAGTAGTAATGACAATGGCATTCAACGCTCGGAAAAAAAAATCCAGCGCAAAGAATGACTTAAAATCCCTTTCACGTTGAAATAGACACTATCCATTTTGTCTTCTTATTTCTTTGTTTTCCTGGACCGTAAGAACAGAAAAGAAAAACCTTTCAAAGCTCCGTTGGCCACGGTAATCTTTGTTATATTTGAGCACGTATTATGGGCATACAATGGTTAACGTTTTCCAGCGACAGGGTAGACTCGTAATTTAGACCACGTTCTTGCATGGTGTTCTTCTCCTCTGTTTCTCCGCTGCTAGCTCTCTTTCTTCTATCATTTCTCCTCTGTATAATTGTTCTGTACAGAGCTGAATGTTTCAAGACAACGTCAGTTTGACCTTGAAAGTTCTTGAAGACATGTTGGAGCTACATTGTGCAGACTGTTATGTCTTGTGTGGGAGAATATATAGTCATGTCTCGTAATTATTGTAGATCTGTTAAAAAGTACCTGCAGCTGTGTATGCGTAATAGATGTACTGTCTGACCTGCATATCTTGGGTCTTTTCCTTCCCATTCCATTATTTCTATAAATGTAGATTTTACTTTCTCAATAATTGGGTAAAAAGCTTGAGTCTCTCACACTGCATTAGGCAGAGCCTGCAGCATCATACCCTCCTTCTCCCCACTATCTCTCCTCTACTCTGTGTCTACAGATACTACTGTATATCAGCGAAGATGAGTTTCAATGGCCCTTGAAGGTTCTGTTAAATTAATATTTTAGTCAGTTTGCCTATTACCCTCATAAATTCTGGACCTGGAAAATCAATTCACCGCTGTATCCTAGTGGTCAGTGATTCTGACAAATTGCACTTTAACCCCTTAAGGACTCAGCCCATTTTGGCCTTAAGGACTCAGACAATTTAATTTTTACGTTTTCATTTTTTCCTCCTCGCCTTCTAAAAATCATAACTCTTTTATATTTTCATCCACAGACTAGTATGAGGGCTTGTTTTTTGTGCGACCAGTTGTCCTTTGTAATGACATAACTCATTATATCATAAAATGTATGGCACAACCAAAAAACACTATTTTTGTGGGGAAATTAAAACGAAAAACGCAATTTTGCTAATTTTGGAAGGTTTCGTTTTCACGCCGTACAATTTATGGTAAAAATGACGTGTGTTCTTTATTCTGAGGGTCAATACGATTAAAATGGTATCCATTATTACATACTTTTATATTATTGTTGCGCTTAAAAAAAATCACAAACTTTTTAACCAAATTAGTACGTTTATAATCCCTTTATTTTGATGACCTATAACTTTTTTATTTTTCCGTATAAGCGGTGGTATGGGGGCTCTCCGTATAAGCGGTGGTATGGGGGCTCATTTTTTGCGCCATGATCTGTACTTTTTTTTGATAGCACATTTGCATATAAAAAACTTTTAATACATTTTTTATAATTTTTTTTAATAAAATGTATTTAAAAAGTAGGAATTTTGGACTTTTTTTTTTTTCGTTCACGCCGTTAACCGTACGGGATCATTAACATTTTATTTTAATAGTTCGGACATTTACGCACGCGGCAATACCAAATATGTCTATAAAAAAAAATGTTTACGCTTTTTGGGGGGAAAATAGGAAAAAAACGGACGTTTTACTTTTTTATTGGGGGAGGGAATTTTTCACTTTTTTTTTACTTTTACTTTTAAATTTTTTTACATTTTTTTTTACACTTCAATAGTCCCCATAGGGGACTATTCATAGCAATACCATGATTGCTAATACTGATCTGTTCTATGTATAGGACATAGAACAGATCAGTATTATCGGTCATCTCCTGCTCTTCTCTGCTCGATCACAGACCAGAGCAGGAGATGCCGGGAGCCCCACGGAGGAAGGAGAGGGGACCTCCGTGCGGCGTTATGAATGATCGGATCCCCGCAGCAGCGCTGCGGGCAATCCGATCATTCATTCAAATCGCGCACTGCCGCAGATGCCGGGATCTGTATTGATCCCGGCACCTGAGGGGTTAATGGCGGACGCCCGCGAGATCGTGGGCGTCGGCCATTGCCGGCGGGTCCCTGGCTGCGATCAGCAGCCGGGATCAGCCGCGCATGACACGGGCATCGCTCCGATGCCCGCGGTTATGCTTAGGACGTAAATGTACGTCCTGGTGAGTTAAGTACCACCGCACCAGGACGTACATTTACGTCCTGCGCTCTTAAGGGGTTAAAGGGGTACTCCGGTGGAAAACTTTTTTTTAATTATTTTTTTTTAAATCAACTGGTGCCAGAAAGTAAAACAGATTTGTAAATGACTTCAATTAGAAAATCGTAATCCTTCCAGTACTTATTAGCTGCTGAATACTATGCCCCCTCCCATAGACATGAATGGAGGGGGCGTGGCGTGATGTCACGCCCCCCAGTCCCGGATAGAATGCGGGTGCTGCAGGCACGGGCCCCCCACGATCGGATCTTTTTGCTCGGATTACCCCTTTAACAGACTAGCCAATATAACATAACCGAATAAAGAAGGCAAAAACAAAATAGCAAGTAAAGTGGGTTGAAAATTAAGCATGTGGGTTACCAAAAGAGGTCTAACAAAGGCCCTAGGAACTTTTTAAGTGACATAAGAGAAGCCGCCTGACCCTACTGTAGCCAATGACAGATGGACTCACAAGACCCTTTCAGACTTGTCTCTTTCCTCATGGGCCCTGCAGTCATCGTATACAGTTCAGCACCCAAAAAAAGGCAATACCGAAACAAAATGATCATTCATAGGTTGTCTACCATTGATTCTCCAAAATCACTCTTACCAGTTGAAAATAAATGGTGTCCAGTCCACCTTTAAACCCCCAGTACTGGCCAAGTAAAGAAATGCAGTTAGTATGAAAAGTGGGCACTGAGGGTCCGAAACTGCATTATAATACTGCAGATATATAGCTGAAGGAGTCGGACATGTGCCCCAAGTGATGGTTATCAAGGGGCATCAACAAGTCCACCTTGGCCATGGGAAGGAAGACCTAATTATGCCTCGGAATACTGTCACATATTGGAGATTGGTCAGATTGTGAGCTTGGCCCGGAGTCATATAGTAGACAGTAAATCAGAACTAAGACTTGCACTGGTCTGACTATGTGACATTTATTGAGGTGAATCTGGCTGGTACAGTATTTTAAGAATCGTAGCTGAGGAAACCTGCGGTACACACATCCTGCTCTGCAAACCCCCGGAGTTAAACGAAAAACTCTGTTTTTCAGGCAAATTGCCCAAATTAGCTGTGACTTATTTCTCTCTTTTTCTACACTGGTTCTCTTTTTATGATGTAGTTTGTCTTCTGCTTTAAGGCAATGAAGTGTCTTAGCAAAAGACGGATTAGCCTTTTATAGGATCTAAAACATGCGTTCTCTTTTCACGTCGTAAAAAAAGCCCCCTTTTTTTTTCTTCAGTGCTCCTCTCCGAGCTGAGGAATTTGCGACTCGGCAAAAAAGAGAAAAAAAAAAGAAAAAAATCTTTTATTTTTTGGAGGTTAGCAAATAAAAAAAGAACGCCCAGGAAATTTTAACCACTGGTGTGAAGAGCAGCCAGAAATTCCATCCTAATAAATGAAATTGTGATATTGTATGGAGACACAATGGGATGGATTGCATACAGGGCCGGGTTCAATAGGCCTGCGTGTTATTGATTTGCCATTGGGAGAGATTTTCACGTCAGATTTTTTCGAAATAAATGCATCCAAGAAGTCAGAAGTTTGAAGGCCTTTGTGACCAGATGGCACCGATTCTTTAACAAGATATATTTACTTTGCACTTAGTGACAGGGGAAAATATGATCTAATTTGCTGCCTAATATTTCGGTCCTTTCCAAGAAGGTGATAACATAGCACAAAAATGTGACATTTCCTATAAATCTCTATACTTACTCCACATATGATAGCGGTCTGCTGAATGATTCTACATTTTAGTCATTTTTTTTTTTAAACATGCACCTGTGTTACTTTATAGCCCTGGAAGCATAAACCTATGTTTAAAGAGGCTGTATGAGGTCCGAAAAATTGTTTCCAGAAATAGCGCCGCACTTGTTAAAGGGGTACTCCGCTGCTAAGCGTTTGGAACAAACTTTTCCGAACGCTGGAGCCGGCGCCGGGAGTTTGTGACGTTATAGCCCCGCCCCCGTGACATCACACCCGCCCCCTCAATGCAAGTCTATGGGAGGGGGCGTGACGGATGTCACGCCCCCTCCCATAGACTTGCATTGAGGGGGCGGGGTGTGATGTGATTTTCCGAACGCTGGAGCCGGCGTCGGGAGTTTGTGACGGTACAGCCCCGCCCCCATGACGTCACACCCCGCACCCTCAATGCAAGTCTATGGACTTACATTGAGGGGGCGGGGTGTGATGTCATGAAGGGGCGGGGCTATTTATTTCCAGAAATAGCGCCACACTTGTTAAAGGGGTACTCCGCCACTATGCGTTTGGAACAAACTTTTGCGAACGCTGGAGCCGGCGCCGGGAGTTTGTGACGTTATAGCGCCGCCCCCATGACATCACACCCCGCACCCTCAATGCAAGTCTATGGGAGGGGGCGTGACAGTTTGTTCCAAATGCTGAGCAGCGGAGTACCCCTTTAATGGGCTGTGGCTAGTAGTGCATGAATGGGCTGAGCTGCATTTCCAGACACATGCTGTGAATACGGGTGGAGTTGTTGATGGAAAAGAACAAACTTTTTATTTCTCATATAATTGTTAAAATTAATAAGACTCCAGCTTAATCCTATATCTATTTATCTACACACACATTGTGCTGTGTATATAGGAGATTTGGCTCGCATAAAAAAAAAAAAAAGATACTTACCTGCCCAATCTCTGCCGCTGCCATTCCGATGGTGCCTGATCTCTGCTGACCAGCTCTTTCTGGTTCCTATCTCAACACAAAAAAATGCACGTTCAGCCATTCAGTGGTCAATGTTGATCGCCATTGGGCTCGATGACTGGCTTTGCTAGAATTTCCTGTGTGCTGAAACTGGATCGGGCATCATTGGAATGGCAGAAGCAGAGAATCCTTTTTTTGCCACCTTGAGCCCTTTAAAAAAAATCCAGGGCCCCTTTAATATAACAATGAGAGATACAGAAGATTAAGTCAATGCTGTACTCATAGAATAAAGGGGGCCAAATAACAAAGATCCAATGTGTACACCCCCAGCACGGTGATCTTTAAAGGGGTACTCCGCCGCTCAGCGTTTGGAACAAAATGTTTCGAACGCTTAGAGCCAGCGCCGGGAGCTTGTGATGTCATAGCCACGCCCCCTCATGATGTCACACCCCGCCCCCTCAATGCAAGTCTATGGAAGGTGGCGTGAAGTCATGAGGGGGCGGGGCTATGATGTCACAAGCTCCCGACGCCGGCTCTAAGCGTTCGAAACATTTTGTTCCAAACGCTGAGCGGCAGAGTACCCCTTTAAAGCTGGACATATTATTCAGATCCTGCCAAAATGTAAATTAAAGCCAATAATAGGTTCCCAAAAATAATAGGAGCTCATCGTACCGAACACATAGTTTAAAATAATTATGTCAAGGTACAAAACATGTTGACATTTAAAATCTACTATTTCTAGTCTAAAGCTCCTACGCAGACCTAAGTGTCCTGTAGTCACGTTACTGTCTTCTATATGTCCCCTTCTTCGGCTCTATTCATACCTGTCTTGTGGATTCCATTATACATTTGTGGTGTCCCGGTACCGCATCGTATACGGTACCTATGTATGTTTGGGTCCCCATAGCCAGAGTCCCTTGGACATAGGGATCCCTGTCACTTATTTAACCCCTAGTCGCATCTATTCTAGTGTATAAATCGCTGTTATTCAAAGGTTAATGTAAATAGAATAACATATGTAAATAAATGGTTAATTACTTGTTGCCATAGCGTTGCAGGACCTGCGGGTTATGTGACTAGGTGAACTCTATGGTATTAAGCTTAAGGACCTTTGGAGGCCCTGTGACGTCAGCAATCCCATTACACCATGTAATGGTGAATGGCAGATGTTCGGACCAATCAGATTCGCCCCGCCCCCTGCCCATATAAGGGAGCGGCGGCCATGTTTCTCTCTCTTACCTCGTGGGCTGTCATGAGAGAAGGATCTGCGCAGCAGCTAACGCAGTGAGTTAGGCCTGAGCCTTGCGGCGACGGCTGAACAATCTAATTATAGAGTGTATCAATTCCCAGACACTCTGCAGCATCACCGGACCTAATAATTCCCCTAAATCCGGACAGATCTGCAAATCTCTCCCTAAATTCAGAGACTGTATATCTAGCTTAAGGTCCGCTGCAACTGCCAGTCACTAAGCAACCTAAGGACTGTTTGTATGAGACTGTTACTGTACCTTGGATATTGCAAGCACTTAAGTAAAGTTGTTCAAGTTCAATCTCTTTGTGGACCTTCAGTTATTTTATGCACCTATCGTTACTGGGAAGGGCGGCGATAGGCCGGAACATTGATTCAGCATACCAGCCCTCAGCCTGGCATCACGAACTCTAGGTTTAACATTAAAGGAGTAGTCCAGTGGTGACTCAGTGGTGAGCAACTTATCCCCTATCCTAAGGATAGGGGATAAGTTGCAGATCGCGGGGGGTCCGACCGCTGGGGCCCCCTGCGATCTCCTGCACAGAGCCCCGACAGCCCGCGGGAAGGGGGCGTGTCGACCTCCGCACGAGGCGGCGGCCGACACGCCCCCTCAATACAACTCTATGGCAGAGCCGAAGCGCTGCCTTCGGCAATCTCCGGCTCTGCCATAGAGATGTATTGAGGGGGCGTGTCGGCCGCCGCCTCGTGCGGGGGTCGACACCCGCTATCTCGGCGGAGAGCCGGGGCCCCGTACAGAGAGATCGCAGGGGGCCCCAGCGGTCGGACCCCCCGCGATCTCAAACTTATCCCCTATCCTTAGGATAGGGGATAAGTTTTTCACCACTGGACTACCCCTTTAACCCCTTCTATACCTATACCATACCACCACTACCATACACCCCCCAAGGGCTACCACACATTTAAGCCAGGATACAGTGCTGGATTTGTTACATGGCGGACATTGACGACAACTGACAGGCACCAATACATCATAATGGGATCAGCCGCGTTTGGCAGCAGTGTCTGTCATTTAGGTGGAAGGAATAACACTGCATGCAGAGCTGTTCTTACCATCTAACATTATGGAATCTTCATTGAAGCTTTCAAAACAGATATGAGCAATGCTTTACTGACCTACATTCTATTGCCAACGTTGTATGAATATAAGATCACAGTGGCATAGCTACAGAGGTCGCAAAGGTCGCAATTGCGACTGGGCCCATAGCCAGTTGTACCCTAAAGAACACAGGTAAAATTATTTTTTAACAGCTGAGGGGGGAGAGGGTTGGTGGCACTGTGTGGAGCAATTTCTCCCCACAAGGGTGCTTCGAGAGGTTGCCAAACTACAACTCGCAGCATGCCCAATCAGCCTTTAGCTGCCTGGGCATGCTGGGAATTGTAGTTTTGCTGTAGCTGGAGGCAGCTTGGTTAGAAAACACTGGTATTGAGGGATGGGGGAATATGCTGAGACGAGGATAACTAAATACACCAGTGTTTACCAACCAGGTTGGACAGGCTGTCCAGGCATGATGGGCGTTTTAGTTTTGCAACAGCTGGAGGCACCTTGGTTGGGAAACACTGGTATGGAGAAATGGGGGCCATGCTAAGGAGGGCAGGGGACACTGTGTGATGAGTGTGGGGGGGGACTATAAAGAGGGATGGAAGACATGCTGAGGAGGGGGTAACTAAGTGGAGCAGTGTTTCCCAACCTGGGTTCCTCCACATGTTGAAAAACAGCATTTGGCTGTCCGGGCATGCTGGGCGAAGTAGTTTTGCAGCAGCGGGAGGCACCCTGGTTGGGAAAGACTGATATGGAGGGTTGGGGAACATTGTGTGGAGGGATGGGGGGACATTCTGAGGTAGGGACAAGTTAAGCAGTGTTTTCTAACCAGGGTGCCTTCAGAAGTTGAAAAACTACAACTCCTTGTATGCTCGAACAGCCTTTGGCTATCTTAGCATGCTGGGAGTTTTGCAGCAGCTGAAGGCACCCTGGTTGGGAAACTCTAGTATGGAGGGCCGTGGGACATTGCGTGGAAGGATGAGGGACATGTTGGGAAGAGGGGGACACGGTATGTTTGGAGGGGGACATGCTGATGGGGGGCACTGACTGGATGTATGAGGAACATGCTGATAGGGGGGCTGGTGTGTATGGAGGGGAACATGCTGATAGGAGGGCTGGTGTGTATGGAGGGGAACATGCTGATAGGAGGGCTGGTGTGTATGGAGGGGAACATGCTGATAGGGGGGATAGTGTGTATGGAGGGGAACATGCTGATAGGGGGGATAGTGTGTATGGAGGGGAACATGCTGATAGGGGGGATAGTGTGTATGGAGGGGGACATGCTGATAGGGGGGATAGTGTGTATGGAGGGGAACATGCTGATAGGGGGATAGTGTGTATGGAGGGGGACATGCTGATAGGGGGGATAGTGTGTATGGAGGGGGACATGCTGATAGGGGGACTGGTGTGTATGGAGGGGAACATGCTGATAGGGGGGATAGTGTGTATGGAGGGGGACATGCTGATAGGGGGGATAGTGTGTATGGAGGGGAACATGCTGATAGGGGGGATAGTGTGTATGGAGGGGAACATGCTGATAGGGGGGATAGTGTGTATGGAGGGGGACATGCCGATAGGGGGGCTGGTGTGTATGGAGGGGGACATGCTGATAGGGGAGCTGGTGTGTATGGAGGGGGGACATGCTGATAGGGGGGCTGGTGTGTATGGAGGGGGACATTTTGATAGGGGGCTGGTGTGTATGGAGGGGGACATGCTGATAGGGGGCTGGTGTGTATGGAGGGGGACATTTTGATAGGGGGCTGGTGTGTATGGAGGGGGACATGCTGATAGGGGGCTGGTGTGTATGGAGGGGGACATTTTGATAGGGGGCTGGTGTGTATGGAGGGGGACATGCTGATAGGGGGGCTGGTGTGTATGGAGGGGGACATGCTGATAGGGGGGCTGGTGTGTATGGAGGGGGACATGCTGATAGGGGGGCTGGTGTGTATGGAGGGGGACATGCTGAGACAGGGGGTGGTGTGTATGGAGGGGGACATGCTGATAGGGGGCTGGTGTGTATGGAGGGGGACATGCTGATAGGGGGCTGGTGTGTATGGAGGGGGACATGCTGATAGGGGGGCTGGTGTGTATGGAGGGGGACATGCTGATAGGGGAGCTGGTGTGTATGGAGGGGGACATGCTGATAGGGGGACTGGTGTGTATGGACGGGGACATGCTGATAGGGGGCTGGTGTGTATGGAGGGGGACATGCTGATAGGGGGCTGGTGTGTGTATGGTGGGGGACATGCTGATAGGAGGGCTGGTGTGTATGGGGGGGACATGCTGATAGGGGGACTGGTGTGTATGGTGGGGGACATGCTGATAGGAGGGCTGGTGTGTATGGGGGGGGACATGCTGATAGGGGGACTGGTGTGTATGGTGGGGGACATGCTGATAGGAGGGTTGGTGTGTATGGAGGGGGACATGCTGATAGGGGGGCTGGTGTGTATGGAGGGGGACATGCTGATAGGGGGGCTGGTGTGTATGGAGGGGGACATGCTGATAGGGGGACTGGTGTGTATGGTGGGGGACATGCTGATAGGAGGGCTGGTGTGTATGGGGGGGACATGCTGATAGGGGGGCTGGTGTGTATTGAGGGGGACATGCTGATAGGGGGGCTGGTGTGTATGGTGGGGGACATGCTGATAGGAGGGCTGGTGTGTATGGAGGGGGACATGCTGATAGGGGGGCTGGTGTGTATGGAGGGGGACATGCTGATAGGGGTATTGGTGTGTATGGAGGAGGACATGCTGTTAGGGGGGCTGGTGTGTATGGAGAGGGACGTGCTGATAGGGGGGCTGGTGTGTTTGTAAGGGGACATGCTGATTGCGTGGCTGGTGTGGATTGATGGGAACATGCAAAAATATGTCCTGGGGCCCATGAGACTCTAGTTAGGCCCCTGATTATGATGGTACCATATTTGACAGGGTTGTATTAGTTATTGTTCTCTCATATAGGACGAGGATCTGCTGACAAAGGGAGGAGCCAATGATGCACAGGCATAAGACTCTGCCAAGGAAAGTCAACTTGGTCTGGATCAGATGAAGAAGAAAGAAAACTACAGAGAAGACGTCACCTGTGAGTTATTTCTGTTATTATATATTCTCCTGACTATGTCCCGTCAGTGCTGTAATCACTGATATCTGTGCGGCAAAGTCTGTGGAAAGGGGGACGATGGGGGGGGGGCAATTTTTTTTGCATCAGGGCCCTGTGGTTTCTAGCTACGCCCCTGTAAGATCCTCTTTACAACATAATATTACACACAGGGAGCACATTTAGCATTCCATGTGATACATTTGTAAACAATATAAAACGTTCCGGAGTTAAGTAAACAGCCTAACTCCCGGGGCCACACCATTACTACAAGTCAATGGAAGTTACACAAATTGCTTTGGCTGCTTTTCGGCTTTCCCTGCCACCGATCATACCAGAAAGACGAATTTAGGAGATGCAAATACCCCTCTAATATAGCAAACTAGCTGATACTCACCTCACTCCTCTGTTTGTACTCAGAATGGCTGCAGTGGACCTGTTGATGTCACTGCTAGAGGTCCATATACCAACAGAGTGGAGATGCCAGGAGTCCACAGTGCAGGAACAGATGAAAGGAAAAAGGTTAGTATGGGCTTCAAATGTCTACTAAGATCCTTTCCACACATTTTCCATAGACTGGTAGCAAAGGGCAAATATTTTCACCATACCGTTACTAAACAAAGTCAGTATACCAAGACCAAGATTACCAATACCAGTTTACAATGGACAAATAATACCGCCACACCATGGTCATAAATGATCACCACATAATGACTGTTACGGAACAATCCACTATACAAAGAGCAATATTCCCCCCATACAGTGCCCATATCTTGGTAGATACCACCTGTACTAAGGATCTGCCGACCATATAAGTGAATATAGTGCATGCAGTAAATCACAAGACTTTAAAGGGGTATTCCAGGCAAAACCTTTTTCATATATTTATCAACTGGCTCCGGAAAGTTAAACCGATTTGTAAATTACTTCTATTAAAAATCTTAATCCTTCCAATAGTTATTAGCTTCTTAAGTTTTCTGTCTAACTATTCAATGATGATGTCACGTCCCGGGAGCTGTGCATGATGGGAGAATATCCCCATAGGAACTGCACAGCTCCCAGGACGTGAGTCATCAGAGAGCAGTTAGACAGAAAACAACAACTCAACTTCAGAAGCTAATAACTATTGGAAGAATTAAGATTTTTTAATAGAAGTAATTTACAAATCTGTTTAACTTTCCGGAGCAAGTTGATATATAAAAAAAAGTTTTGGCCTGGAATACCCCTTTAATAGTAGAACAGGCAGCACAACCTCAGGGTAATTTTTAGTGGGTACCAGGCTGTAGTGGTACACCTCAAAGACACAAACTATTCATACAGACTATAGAGAGAAGGCGGCACACTGTATGTGTTTCTTTTCCTATTAACAATAAAACTATGGGCATAAAAAAACAAAACTCTTCTCTCTGCAGAGCCCCCTCCCCACCTCTATACAAACTCCCAATATGTATTGCCTCATACAATAATAGTGCCCACTTAATGTCCCTATACACCTGGTTCCAAAATATTATGCAAATTATATTTAAGTGTCACAAAGATTAAATATTTTGTTTTTTAGCTTAACTCATGGATGACATTGTGTCTCAGGCTCTTTTGATCAGTGAAAAGAATCTCTGACCGGTGGCAATTAGATTGCCAGGTGAGCCCAATTTAAGGAAAAACTACTAAAGGTGGGTGTTCCACATTATTAAGCAGACCCCATTTTCAAGCAATATGGGGAAGAAAAAGGATCTCTCTGCTGCCAAAAAGAGTGAAATAGTTCAATACCTTGGACGAGGTATGAAAACATTAGATATTTCACGAAAACTTAAGCGTGATCATCGCACTATTAAGAGATTTGTGGCTGATTCAGAGCACAGATGGGTTTGTGCAGATAAAGGCCCATTGAGGAAGATTTCTGCCAGATCCATGCATTTGATCAAGAGAACAGCTGCTAAAATACCGTTACATAGCAGCAAACAGATATTTGAAGCTGCTGGTGCCTCTGGAGTCCCATGGACATCAAGGTGTAGAGTCCTCCCGAGTCTTGCAACTGTGCATAAACCCTCTATTTGGCCACCACTAACCAATGCACACCAGCAGAAACGGCCTCTCTATGACCCAAATGGCCCCATGAAAACAAAAACTGCCACACCACTTCCCCTGCAGCTAAAATTCTGATAAACAATTAGGGTTCTCTTCCCTCTCCACTTCTGGTACAGGCAGCGTGGTATAGAGACACTGCCAGTACTGAATGTTTCCAGGAGAATGTGTTCAATGCCTTAAAGATGTATATTACATTGAATGCTACAATCACCCAGGAATGTGGGACATGTGCCCAGGATAGCCCTGCAGTAGAGCATATCGCACAGATGTCTGAGGTCCCACTGGTGGATCTTCTGGTCCTCAAGTGAGCCAGTCCGATGTCAGGGACAACTGAGCAGTCATAAGGTTGACCTTTATATTATGGATGCCTTTGGTTTGATTATAGACTCTTGAGATAGACTGGTTGCTAGGGACACCTTGCCTGATAAATCTGCTTAAAAGGTGGTAACAACCTAACAACCAGACTACAAGCAAACAGTCATCCTCTCTTCCTTGTGTTCCCTCATTTTTTTTCCGCTCTTCTACTAGGTATGCAAGAAGTGAGAGGTAGGGGACAAATGAAAGGTAGTATGCCCGTAGGATCAGACTACACAGGGTTGTTTGTAGTCTGTTACCATGGTGATAGAACAGCACAAAACAACCATTAGCAAAGCTGATGCATTGGAACGATTCAAAGATGATGGACACATGTATATATGAGTGACACAGCCTCACCCGCAGACAAAGAACAGTAGTGATACATAGTAGCCCTTCTAAATTATAACTGGAACAAGAGTTATCCCAGTGTTTGCAGAGGGGAAAAGAAAACACACGGTCACAAAAAAGCCGAGCATTTAGTAGAGATTTTCTATCTGCGCTGCTAATGAATGACGTCTCCCCGTCCCGGACCTAAACCCCCGGATTAATTAGGAATGACGGCCGATCTGACTGCAAATCTGGTATTAATTGTTAGGCAAAGGCCAGTATGGATTCTGAAACCCAAGAGTGTTATTAGAAGATAAAAATCTAAACATGAAAATATTGTCCTAACACTCAAGATAAAGCTCTTTTATATCGAAAGCAGGATAAGGATGTGTGAAAAAGTTACCAAAGGTCCAAGAATTCAAAATATTTCACGTCTCCGCTCAATGAATGGAGACACCAAGATGTGTTTGTTTATAATGTATATATCTGTGATGTATATCTACCTTATAGATACATCATAATGGGGCATATATACTGTATATACAGCAGAGAGGTTGCGGTTTCAATATTTTTAAGCAAAACAATAAATGAAACAATGTGTATAAAGATAAAAATGAAGTCATGATGTATAAAACAAAATGAAAACTAAATTATAGTTTAAAAAAAAGTACTCCAGTGCAATAAAACTTATCCCTTATCCAAAGGATAGGGGATAAGAGTTAGATTGCAGGGGGCCAACTGCTGGGACCCCCGGGATCTCCTGCACGGCACCCAGATAGACCCCAGGAAGGGGGCACGTCGCCCCACCACAGGAAGCCACAGCCGGTACGCTATCTCCATGTATCTCTGTGGGATACCTTGTCCTTAATGGGGACTGATGGGGTGCCGTGCAGGAGATCGGGGTTGGACCCTCCACAATCTATATAGAAAGCTTATACATGTATATATAGAAAGCTTATACATTTTTTAATGTATGCCTCTGTATAGGATAGGATAGCACACTATACCTTCCTCTACAGTGTAAAAAATGTATGCCAATGCTTACCATCATGCTCTTTGTATCTTTTAGGTATATGAATAGTAAACGGGTACTCCAGTGCAAAACAATTTTTTTTTTTTTAAATCAACTATTGCCAGAAAGTTAAACAGATTTGTAAATTATTTCTATTAAAAAATTATAAATCATAATCATAATATCAGCTGTTGTATGCTCCAGAGGAAGTTGTATAGTTCTTTCCAGTCTGACCACAGTGCTCTTTGCTGACACCTCTGTCCATGTCAGGAACTGTCCAAAGCAGGAGAGGTTTTCTATGGGGATTTGCTCTTACTTCGGACAGTTCCTGACACAGACAGAAGTGTCAGCAGAGAGAACTGTGGTCAGACAGAAAAGAAATCCAAAAATAAAAGAACTTCCTATAGAGCATACAGCAGCTAATAAGTACTGAAAGGGTTACGATTTTTAAATAGAAGTAATTTACAAATCTTTTTACTTTCTGGCACCAGTTTATTTTAGAATTTTTTTTCAACCGGAGTACCCCTTTAAAGCTCAGCTTTATTTAGATCAGCTATAATACCAGACACAGCCCATAGGCAAGAGAGGCACTATTTCTTTAACAAGCAGATCTTGTGTCCAATTCTCCTCACACGAAAGAACAGCAAATTTGGTAGTTTGTCAATAAGTTCATGGTAAAGACATAAGTACACGTATGTGTGGAATTTTAAGAATTAAATGCTTGGCTAACTATATGCTTGGCCAAGCATGCATGTGTTTTAAATGGGAGAGGGGAGTAAACCATGAAATGGGAGAGGGGAGTAAACCATTAAAAGGGAGAGGGGAGTAAACCATTAAATGGGAGAGGGGAGTAAACCATTGTCAGACAACTCATGTGGTGGCTTTTCTCCAGGAAGAATGAAAGGACCGTACATTAAATTTCCACATGCCTGATTCTCCTCCCCAAATCGATCTTTTAGGAAAAGTTGAGAGGCCCCTATGCACAAAAGTTAGTTAGGTGGTCCTGTCGAAATGAGTGGGTACAGATGACTTTTCTCTAACGTGAATGGGGGTGTCAATGGAAAGATGAATTAAAATGTACCTGTCACTTTGGAAAACGTGTGACATGTCCTTGAGCTACGTCAAAAGTTTTGTTCGGTCGGGGTCTGAGTGTGTAGACCCCAACCAATTGTTAGAACGAGAGGGGAGAAAATTGCAGCTTACCAAGACAATCCAATAGATTTACATTGCTTAATGCACTCTTTTCCCAGCTAGTTCTAGCTATCGGTCTCGGTCTGAATACTCAGGCCCCAACCAATCAAAACATTTGACATGACCATGCACAAAGGTTTGTGAAGGCTGCTGGACAAAAAAAGGGACCCCTCCCCCCTCTATTTGAAGAAGAGAAACTAGACTGAAAGTTATACTTTCACCACATACCGCCTAACAGTGCTATTAAATTCCCAGATAAGTATGTAGTCTCTAGGTTAAGTATCATTGTATATTATAACTAGATGTGCAGATAATGGGATGTAATGTGGCGTACACTGACATCACATCTAAACATTTTTGCAAATATGTCCATTTGGAAAATTTGCCTCCTTCTAATAAATCCTGCATCTTTCCTTTTTTTTGTTGTCAGCTCATTGCCGAGGTTACAGACCACCACTTCACTCTAAAAGAGATGGTTGGGCTGGTGTGTGGGTGTGTGAATATATTTATTTATTTAGAAAGAGAGGAGTGGTGGACTGTAACCTCAGCAATGAGCTGCCAACAAGGAAAAGAAAAGAAGCAGGAATATCAGGGAATGAATTTGCAATAATAAGTGACGTGCCCTATAAGTGCATTTACATTAGTAGCAATACCCATTTAAGTACAACCCCTATGTAGATACATCCATCCACATTTAAGCAATTACTCACCTAACAGGATGACTGCTTTGGGCAGTTCTATTTGTTACAACAGTATACTACTGGGACATTAGCTGTAAGATGAGAGGAGAAACCTAGCAGTAAGTGTTACATACTGTGTAACAGTTACTCTACAGTGCCCCTGCAGAAGAAATAAAGAACTACACTGGGGCCACTGAAATCAGAAATGGTATAACAGTATTAGAAATGGAAAAAGTTAATCAGCTAACCCACCGCTCCAACCTTCTCGGTTAGCAACAGCACAACCTTACATGTGAAAGCTTGGAGATGAACACTGGGGCCATGTCCCCAGGCGAGGCAATCAACAGGAAAGGTAAAGACTTCCGGCTCCCGACAAAGGTAAAATCCAAAGTTGTATTAGTATTCCAAGTTAAAATCCATGTGTAACATCTTGAAATAAAAGCAGACAAACGTAACGCACCAAAGCGTTTCGACTGGTTAACAAGTCTTAATCATGGCACTGGTTAATGGCACTGACTTCACATTATATACTCTACATTTCCTCTGATGTCATGGCAGAAAGAGTACGTCCCTAGAAGAGGCATGGATATACTACAGAGTACCTGACGAATCCAACTGCTTATAACAAGTAAACATAGAGCAAAGATACATTTTGTTGTTTGAAACACCAGCCTAGATGAACATTTACTATAAGATACCATATATAATAGAACATATATAATAGCCAGGCGGGAAGCCTGTATCAAGGCACAATATCCAGAACGCTTCACGTCTGAATACAGACTTTCTCCAGTCACCTCCTCTGCGTAGAGGCGCAGTCTTTCGATGCCGGTCACCTTAATTCTAGGAATGACACCTGCATGTTTCTCTAATACATGTTTAGTAAAACCGGACATGGATCTGGTACTGGTCCTATTCACATCGGGTATATACAGATGCTCCTGTATCCTAGCCTTTAGTTTTCTGGTAGTACATCCAATGTACTGTAAGTTACATTCTTCACATACAATGCTATAGACAACATGACTAGACTGACAATTTATGAAACTCTTGATGTTATATTCCCGTCCCGTCCTGCATGAGCTAAAACCAGTAGTATTAGACATATATCTGCAGGTACTACATCTAGTGTGGCTACACTGGTAACTCCCTTTACTAGAGAGCCAAGTGCCGTTGGAGTCCATAGTAACAAAGTCACTAGGGGACAGTTGTCTTTGAAGGGATCGTGCTTTTCGTGGAATGACTCTGATACCTCTCTCAATGATACGTGACATGGTTTCATCATATTTCAATACTGGGAGATGTTTGTTAATAATCTTTCTAATGGCTTCAAATTGGTTGGAGTTCGATGTAGTAAATGTTGGAATGTGAATGTCAGCACTGTCTCGGACAGAGTAGTGTGAGGATCTATTTTGTAAATAGTAATCAGGGGGTTTAGAATTCACAATACCCTCAGCTCTGGCACTAAGATGTGGTTTATACCCTCTGTCTCTCAAACGTGTTCTGATATTAATGCATGTGTTCCGATACTTGCTTATCTGAGGATGCCATCCTGGCCCTTACGAACTCACCTATGGGCAAATTATGTGTTACATGATTAGGATGACAGCTCTCTGCATGTGGAAGACTGTTTCCCGCACACGATTTACGGTATAGACTAGTATGTGTACATCTCATCTCAGAATCACCGTTCAGTGTGACATCAAGAAAATGTCCTCAGATGAACAAGTATCGGAACACATGCATTAATATCAGAACACGTTTCAGAGACAGAGGGTATAAACCACATTGTATTGCCAGAGCTGAGGGTATTGTGAATTCTAAACCCCCTGATTACTATTTACAAAATAGATCCTCACACTACTCTGTCCGAAACAGTGCTGACATTCACATTCCAACATTTACTACATTGTACTCCAACCAATTTGAAGCCATTAGAAAGATTATTAACAAACATCTCCCAGTATTGACATATTATGAAACCATGTCACGTATCATTGAGAGAGGTATCAGAGTCATTCCACGAAAAGCACGATCCCTTCAAAGACAACTGTCCCCTAGTGACTTTGTTACTATGGACTCCAACGGCACTTGGCTCTCTAGTAAAGGGAGTTACCAGTGTAGCCACACTAGATGTAGTACCTGCGGATATATGTCTAAGGCCCCTTTCACACTATAAAATTAATCAGTTAAAAGATCCGTTATAAACGTCGGTTAGAAAAGCTTTAAAAACGGATGTTAAACGTCCGTTACAAAATCCCATTCAACTCTATGGGATTTTTTGATTATCCGTTATGACCCGTTATGGCCTGTTGTGATTAAAGGACGTTAGTTGTGACGGAAGAAAAAACTGCACATGCACAAATTTTCCTTCCATCACAAGAAATGTGTAAACTAACGGCCAGTATTTTTAACATTGAAGTCTATGGCAAACGGATGAGCCTTTATGTCATCCGTTTGCACCTGGTTTGTAATATCCGTTATTACTTCTGAGATCAGAAGAGGTGACATCAGCAGACTCCTGCAGTGCTGAGGGTCTACTACTACTCCCATCATGGAACAGACTTGTTTCCATGATGGAAGTAGTAATTCCCCGGCTGTGGTAGTCTGCCGGTGGCTGGGGAGGCCACATTAATGTTTGTACTACAACTCCCATCATGGAACAGACTCTGTTCCATGATGGGGGTTGTAGTACAGGGGCTGAGGGATTGATTGCACTGGGTCTCACTTCTGAGACTTGATGCGATTAGAAGTTATTAAACAGAGGAGCGGGCGGCATGTTCCACTCCCCTGCGATGTATGGTGTATTTTACTTTCATTTTTAAATTCCCCGCCAGGAGCCCTGAATGGCCGGTACTGAGGAGCCATTCAGGGCTCTCCGCAGGGTTTTCAAATAGAAGCGCTGCTGTGGGGAAAGATATATAGAATCACTGGGGGGCGGGGTATATATCCGGCTACCCGCAGTACATTTATATATGTTCCCCTGCAGCGCATTTATATATTTCCCCCCCGCAGCACATTTATATATTTCCCCCCCCCTCCCCCCCCCGCAGCGCATTTATATATGTTCCCCCTGCAGCGCTATCATAAGCCCTCGGCAGTGCTATAAATGAAAAGTATTCTACAGCAGTGCATCTGGCCGGCGCGATGCGCTACTGAAAGAATGCTTGTATTTCATAGTGCTGCGGTGGCATCTGTATATAGAAGCACTGTGGGGGCCAGATATTGCTTTATGTCTGGCCCCCACAGCGCTTCTATAATCATATTCCTCCGCAGCGCTATGAATGAAAAGTATTCTAATAGCAGCGCATCGTGCCGGCCATATGTGCTGCTGTAGAATACTTTTCATATCCTTATAGCAAACCTCCCCTGCTCTGGACAGTTCCTGACATGGAAAGAGGTGTCAGCAGAGAGCACTGTGGTCAGACTGGAAAGAACTACTCAATTTCCTCTGTTGTATACAGCAGCTGATAAGTATTGGAAGGATTAAGATTTTTAAATAGAAGTCATTTATAAATCTGTTTAACTTTCAGGAATCAGTTGATTTAAAAAAAATATTTTCCACTAGAGTACCCTCTTAATATCAGATCAGTGGCACAACTGAATGAATGGGCTGGGACACTTCAGCACGCTAAAGATAGACCCTCAGGCCATGTTCAGACGGCATGAAATGTGCAGATTATGCACCACAAGAGCGGACATTATGCACGTTTGCCTGATCCAGCGGACGATAGGACTGCTTGGAAATGTGCAGTCTAATAGACCACAATTCCTTTTAAAGTAAAATTTCAAAAAAATTTGAAAAAGCCACTCCCCCAATAAAATTTAAAATCACCCCTTTTTCCCATTTTCATAAAAAAGCATAAAAACTATAAATAACAAACATATTTGGTATCACTGCGTGCGTAAATGTCCGAACTATAAAAATATAATGTTAATGATCCCCTAAATTTCTGATTTTCGGTCACATCACACTGCAAAAAAAAATGTATAAAAGCAATCAAAAAGTCACATATACACAAAAGTGGTACTCAAACAAACTACAGATCATGGCGCAAAAAATTAGCCTTCACACATTCCTGAATACAAAAAAATTTGAAAGTTAGAGGTGGTCAAAATAGGGCAATTCTAAACGTACTGATTTTGTAAAAAATAAAATAAAATTGAGATTTTTAAAAAGTCGTACAATAATAGAAAAGTATGTAATCCTGGGTATCTTAATCATATTGACCTAGAGAATAAAGAAAACATGTCATTTTTACCGTAAAGTGTATAGTGTGAAAACAAAACCCCCCGCCAAATTAGCAAAATTGGGATTTTTGTTAAAATTTCCTTACACAAAAAAATCTTTTTTGGGGGTTTACCATACATTTTAGGGTAAAATGAGTGATGTCATTACAAAGTACAACTGGTCAGGAAAAAAACAAAGCCCTCATATGGGTCTGGAAATGGAAATATGAAAGAGTTATGGATTTTAGAATATTTATAAAATTATAAAATTGGCTGTGTCCTTAAGGTCAAAATGGGCTGTGCCATTAAGGGGTTAAGATGGAATCATAGGTAAGATGGGAGACTATATAGAGAAGGAACAAAATGAGAACCTGAAACAATAATATTTGCTTCCTTGCCGACCTTGTAAGGTTTTTGAAGGTTACGATAAGAAACAAAAACATGGATATCAGTGCTGTGTTGTGATTCCTTTGATGTGCCATTGTTTTCATGGTGGATACCACCAACCTTGATATCATTAGGGCATCCAGGAAAGTATAGGATCACCCCTAGTAAGGTGTGTGAAGAATTATTCCCAATAACGTAATAGAGCTACTGCTTTCCCAAACATATTGGATTAACATACCACACACGTGTGCTCCGCTTTCCCACGACCTTAGTAAGCGTTACCTTTACTATGAAATGAGCGTAGTTGAAAACATAAAAAAAAATAAAAAAAATGTATTCTAATAAGTGCATAAATGAGTAAAGCCATAAATGTGTAACTTCTCCCTGTGTAACGAAAAACACATGTCATAGGCAGCAGAAACCAGAAGAAACGGTAAGATACTGAGCATGCATTCATGTGCGACCCGTATAGGAAAGTTCTGGTGTTATAAATAGTCTTTTATATTCTACAAAAAAATAATAGGATTAAAGGGGTACTCCGCTGCTCAGCATTTGGAACAAAATGTTCCGAACGCTTAGAGCCGACACTGGGAGCTCGTGATGTCATAACCCCGCCCCTCGTGACATCACGCTCCACCCGCTCAATGCAAGTCTATGGGAGGGGGCGTGACAGCCGTCACGCCGCCTCCCAAAGACTTGCATTGAGGGGGCAGGGCTATGACATCATGGGGGGGCAGGGCTATGACATCACAAGCTCCCTGCACCAGCTCTAAGCATTCGGAACATTTTGTTCCAAACGCTGAGCACTCCGGTGGAAGCCTTTTTGTTTTAAATCAACTGGTGCCAGAAAGTTAAACAGATTTGTAAATTACTTCTATTTAAAAAATATTAATCCTTCCGGTACTTATTAGCTGCTGAATACTACAGTGGAAATTCTTTTCCGTTTGAAACCCAGAGCTGTCTGCTGAATCACGAGCACAGTGCTCTCTGCTGACATCTCTGTCCATTTTATGAACTGTCCAGGGTAAAAGGAAATCCCCATGGCAAACATGTGCTGTTCTGGACAGTTCATAAAATGGACAGAGATGTCAGCAGAGAGCACTGTGCTCGTGATGTCAGCAGAGAGCTCTGGGTTTCAAAAAGAAAATAATTTCCGCTGTAGTATTCAGCAGCTAATAAGTACAAGAAGGCTTACAATTTTTTAATAGAAGTAATTTACAAATCTGTTTAACTTTCTGGCACCAGTTGATTTAAAAAAAAAAAAAGTTTTTCACCGGAGTACCCCTTTAAGGATGATTCTCCCACCCTTATGCAAGAAATTTAATCTATGATCCATTCGGAGATACACTTAGCTTTAGCTTCATTCACCCCACCAGCTACTCCTGTGGCATTTACTACTTTGGTTAATGTCTCAGCTGTTAAAAAGACTAATACGGTGACTTTCTCTGACTCTAAAGAAAGTGTATCTCCAGAATTGGAAGAAGGGGAATGTGTAGAAAATCCTCATGAAAAGGAAGATTCTTCTCTTAGAAAGTTTCTATTTAATTCTGTTTATATTGAATCATTAAGTCTATCCATTCTACATTACATTTTTGGAACATAGAGCTCTCTGCTGACATCACGAGCACAGTGCTCTCTGCTGACATCTCTGTCCATTTTGAGAACTGTCCAGAGTAGGAGAAAATCCCCATAGCAAACATATGCTGCTCTGGCCAGTTCCTAAAATGGACAAAGATGTCAGTAGAGAGCACTGTGATCGTGATGTCAGCAGAGAGCTCTGTGTTCTGAAAAAAAAAACCATTTCCTCTGTAGTATTCAGCAGCTAATAAGTACTGGGAGGATTAAGATTTTTTAATAGAAGTAATTTACAAATCTGTTTAACTTTCTGGCACCAGTTGAGTTAAGAACAAAAAGTTTTCTGCCGGAGTACCCCTTTAAGCCACTGTGCATAGTAAAGCTGGGGGTTACCTCTGGCTTACCTCCATGTTTTTCTATGTGGAGAACATTTTCAGGGAGCTTGTGATAAATGCAAGCATTCAAAACATGTCAGACTATCAGCAGCCAGACACTCACTGCTAATGAAGGGGCAGCGGACATCCCACCGCTGCCTGTCCTTAACCCTTTAGACATCATCATCAATGCTGATCATGACATCAAAAATATCAGACCACACATTCCGGCTAGCTCAGTCGGCTTATTGGATCCCCGCAATGTGGTCGCGGGGGTCTGATGAGCTAAATGGTGGGGAAAGGTTCCCTTGCCTGCCTCCTGCCGCTGATCGCCAAGTCACTGATGCTTAGGCTTAGCCAGGCGGAGAGTTGATCACACTGAATAATGCTATGCAATAGGCATAACATTGTATAGTGAATGCAATCTAGCGATTGCATTAAAAAAGTCTTAAAAAGTGTAAAATAAAAAAATTTAAGAAAATGTTTTTAAAATTATGTAAAAACCCCTCCCTTAATAAAAAATAAAATCACCCTAACCACCCCCACTCCCGCCAAAAAAACACAATAATATTTAGCATAACCGTCTGTGAAATTGTCCAATGTATTAAAATATAATGTTTATGATCCCTCACAGAAAAAGGCATACATGTAAAAAGATACCAAACCCCCAAAAATTGTATAAGTTTTTTTGTCATATCAGACATCAGAAAAAAAAAAATATTTTATAAATATAAAGTAATCAAAAAGTCCCATCAAAACAAAAATGGTACATATAAAAGCTACAGATCACAGTGCAAAAAATGTTAAGCATACTGATTTTGTTAAAAAAAAAGAACAGTACATACTACTATATAAACTGGGTATCATTTTAATCACATTAATAACCTACAGAATAAAGACAACATGTCATTTTTACCATAAAGAGCACTGTGTAAAATCAAAAGGTCCCAAAAGTTGCGAAATTGCTGTTTTTTTTTTCTTTTTTATCAATTTCTTCTCACAGATAATATATATATATATATTTTTTTCTGTACATTTTATGGTAAAATTATTAGGTGTCATTACAAAGTACAATTAGTTGCTCAAAAAGAAAGCCCTCATATGGGTCTGTAGGTGGAAAAATTAGAGTTATGCCTCTGATGGGCTGTGTTCTAAAGATGTTAATAAAATCCCCCATTATTTTAAAAAAAAGTTTTTTATATAATGTTCATTGTCTATATTAAAGGGGTACTCCACAGTCCCAGCTTTCGGAACATTTTGTTCCAAAAGCTGGGTGTGGGCTGCGGGGGTCGTGTTGTGACTGCCACACCCCTCGTGCTGTCACGCCACGCCCCCTCAATGCAAGTCTATGGGAGGGGGCATGGCGGGGTTAGGATTAGGGGTTAGAATTAAGATTAGGGATCGGGGCAGAGGCTTAATTTGTAGCTACTGGGCCCGATGCAAAATCTGCAACAGGGCCCCATATGTCAAATATAATACTGGTCTCTTATGAGGAACATGTGCTTTGGGGCCCCCTTAGGCACCAGGGCCCCAATGCGACAGCGACCCCTATAGCTACGCCCCTGGGTTAGGATAAGGTTAGGGATTAGGGAGTGAGAGGGAGCCAACTGTAAAGCAGAGAAGGCTGTCCCTGTGCCAAGAGTCACATTCCGCTACAGGGACACAGTTTTCTTCATTACACCAGCCATACCATAAGGGTTCCCCCTTCAGTTTGACAGGAAGCAGAGATGTCTGATTTAGAAAAAATTATTGGAAAAAAAAAAAAAAAAAACTGCTGAAAAATCATTTTTTTTCTTTCTTTGTTTTTTTGTCGTCCTAGTATTTTTTATTTCATAAACTTTTTTTTGCCACAGAAAATACAAAAGACACGGCATAATTTCTTTTCTACATATCTCACACACATTCTTACTCAGTAGGTATATATATATTTTTAACTCACCCCCCCCCCCTTAACCCTTAGGGTTTAGTCAGCATGGTATGCTCTACATCTGAATCATTTTAATGATATCCTCTATACAATGCAACAACAGTGCACTTTAAACACTCCAAGCGAAACATTTTAAAGGGGTACTCCGCTCGAGATGATTATTTTTTTTTTTTTTTTTATCAACTGGTGACAGTAAGTTAAAGGGGTTATCCAGGAAAAAACTTTTTTTTATATATCAACTGGCTCCAGAAGGTTAATCAGATTAGTAAATTACTTCTATTAAAAAATCTTAATCCTTTCAGTACTTATGAGCTTCTGACGTTTAGGTTGTTCTTTTCTGTCTAAGTAATCTCTGATGACACGTGTCTCGGGAACCGCCCAGTTTAGAAGAGGTTTGCTATGGGAATTTGCTTCTAAACTGGGCGTTTCCCGAGACACATGTCATCAGAGAGCACTTAGACAGAAAAGAACAACCATAACTTCAGAAGCTCATAAGTACTGAAAGGATTAAGATTTTTTAATAGAAGTTATTTACAAATCTGTTTAACTTTCTGGAACCAGTTGAGATATATATATATATATATATATATATATATATATATATATATATATATATATATATATATATAAAGTTTTTTCCTGGAATACCCCTTTAAACAGATTTGTAAATTACTTCTATTAAAAAGTCTTAATCCTTCCAATAATTATCATCTGCTGTATAATACAGAGGAAGTTCTTTTCTTTTTAAATTTATTTTCTCTCTGACCACAGTGCTCTCTGCTGACACCTCTGTCCATTGTAGGAATTATCCAGAGCCGGAGAAAATTCCCTTAGCAAACTTATCCTGCTCTGGACAGTTCCTACGATGGACAGAGGTGTCAGCAGAGAGCACTGTGGTAATAGAAGTAATATACAAATCTGTTTAACTTTCTGGCACCAGTTGATTTAAAAAAAAAAAAGTTTTCCCCCCGGAGTACCCCTTTAATAAAAGGCCAATGCTGTTGCTTTTTAGTCAGCTCTAAATGAAGTGTATAGGAATATAATGATCGTATAGCATGTAGAATATTGATGAGTTGTTTATCTCTAGGATTCTTGTTATCTCATTAGTTACCTTCTTGGAGACACCTTGGGCAGAATGAAAATCTCCAAGAACATTCTGTTTCCAAGGAGAGTATTTTTTCATAAGAATTGGCAGGAGGGACTGGACTTCATCTGACTTATTTTGGCCAGAAAACTCATAATGAGATGTCTTGGATGATTAGCTAAGTTGGTAAAAAGATAAGTTCAAAATACCTATAAAAAGCCGTATGTAAGCCAGATCGGGAATGATGCTCATACCGGGAATATTGGCGTAAATTACTTTGTTTTTGTTCTTTTTTTAAATCAGGATGTAATGTCCGTTTATTTGTTTTTGCATTTGTCCGTTATAGGCCCTGTTCAGACCTTGTTTTTCATGCAATCTGTTTTCTGTGCTCACCTTTCCAGGCGTGGAAGAGTTAAAGGGGTACTCCGCCCCTAGACATGAATGGAGGCTGGAAGAATTACGTTCCTACGTCCGAAACAGCCGGCGTAGCCTCTGAGCGCCCCTTTATCGTCTCCATTCATGCCGTGTTGATCCCGGACTCGGAGCCCGTAGCAGCTTACCAGCGGTGAGTGCATACTATCTCTTTGTTTCTGCATATATTGATACCTTACCTAGTGTGTGCACCCCGCAGGTGCCTCGTATATACTGAAGTGAGTCCGGACGCTCCCAACAGTTACCTCGCGGTATTGTATGTTTGCCTTCCCCATCTATTTGGTTTGCTATCTGGTGTGCTCTCTCCTTCTTGGATTTTCTATGGAGATTTGTAAATTTCTTCTATTAAAAAATCTTAATCCTTTCAGTACTTTTTAGCAGCTGTTTGCTACAGTGGAAAATCTTTTTTTTTATTTCTTTTTTGTGTTGTCCACAGTGCTCTCTGCTGACACCTGATGCCCGTATCAGGAATTGTCCAGAGCAGGAGAAAATCCCCATAGCAAACCTATGCTGCTCTGGACAGATCCTGACACGGACAGAGATGTCAGCAGAGAGCACTGTGGACAAGACAAAAAAGAAATTAAAAAGTTAAGAATTTCCTCTGTAGCATACAGCTGCTCAAAAGTACCAAAAGGATTTTTTAATAGAAGTAATTTGCAAATCTGTTTAACTTTCTGGCACCAGCTCATTTAAAAAAAAAAAAGTTTTCCACCGGAGTACCCCTTTAATATCATGTTTTGAATAATTCTGCTATAGCTTAGTGCCAAGTAGATCTCAAGTGTCTGATCATGGGGGGGGGGTCTGACCACTGAGACCCCCCCTACTCCGCAAACTCTGTCTCTTCCTATATATGAAGCGATGTGTTGGCAAGCGCTCTATGCATTCTCTATGGGAGCTCCAGTTCCACAGCAGCCCCAGGGACCTCCCCACCATGACCACTGTTCAGGCGGCTTTTTTAAACTACGATTTCATTGAAACACCCTGGCCTTTAGACTATTATACAGGGTGGGCCATTTATATGGATACACCTTAATAAAATGGGAATGGTTGGTGATATTAACTTCCTGATTGTGGCACATTAGTATATGTGAGGGGGGAAACTTTTCAAGATGGGTGGTGACCATGACGGCCATTTTGAAGTCGGCCATTTTGAATCCAACTTTTGTTTTTTCAATAGGAAGAGGGTCATGTGACACATCAAACTTATTGGAAATTTCACAAGAAAAACAATGATGTGCTTGGTTTTAATGTAACTTTATTCTTTCATGAGTTATTTACAAGTTTCTGACCACTTATAAAATGTGTTCAATGTGCTGCCCATTGTGTTGGATTGTCAATGCAACCCTCTTCTCTATATACTGCTATATACTACTATATACACCGCAGGAGAAATGCTAGCACAGGCTTCCAGTATCCGTATACACTGCTATATACTATTATATACACCGCAGGAGAAATGCTAGCACAGGCTTCCAGTATCCGTAGTTTCAGGTGCTGCAGAATGGGCAAAACAAAAATTGGAACAGGACCCTCAGTTTACGCAGAAGACTTTGTTCAGTGATGAGGGAAACTTTTATGTGAATGGTGAAGTTAACAAACAAAACCACCGCTATTGGTCTGACACTAACACACATTGGATAGATCCCTCCAAGACTGTTGAAGCACAAAAAATGATGGTATGGTGTGGTATATGGGGTACAAAGATAGTGGGGCCATTCTTCATCAATGGAAACCTCAAGGCCGCTGGATATGTGAAATTGCTACATGATGATGTGTTTCCCTCTTTATGCACTGAAGCTGGCACCTTCCCTGAGTTTTTCCAGCAAGATGGTGACCACCACATTATGGGTTTCAGGTCCGAGCATTCCTAGAACAGTTTCCTGGAAAGTGGATTGGTCGTCGTGGGCCAGTTGAATGGCCCCCAAGGTCTCCCGATTTGACCCCCTTAGACTTTTATCTTTGGGGTCATCTGAAGGCAATTGTCTATGCTGTGAAGACACGAGATGTGCAGCACCTGAAACTACGGATACTGGAAGCCTGTGCTAGCATTTCTCCTGCGGTGTTGCTATCAGTGTGTGAAGAGTGGGAGAAGAGGGTTGCATTGACAATCCAACACAATGGGCAGCACATTGAACAAATTTTATAAGTGGTCAGAAACTTGTAAATAACTCATGAAAGAATAAAGTTATGTTAAAACCAAGCAGCTCATTGTTTTTCTTGGGATATTCCCAATAAGTTTGATGTGTCACATGACCCTCTTCCAATTGAAAAAACAAAAGTTGGATTCAAAATAGCCGAATTCAAAATGGCCACCATGGTCACCACCCATCTTGAAATATTTCCCCCCTCACATATACTAATATCACCAACCATTCCCATTTTATTAAGGTGTATCCATATAAATGGCCCACCATGTAAAATAATGTCATCCTGTCACTAAATTCATGAACCAAGTAATCCTGTTTGTGAGTTTACCCTTACTTATGTTTATACCTTAAAAAGTGAAATAATCTTGTAGTGTTCATACAGCCTGACTAATAGACATTTGGAAAATTATGCCCAGGACTGTTATAAAGCAACTGTTGCACTTTGTCCCTCTGCCTTAGGGGACAGGCGTCGAGGCCGACTTATCTTAAGTAAGGGGGTTTGTGGTGTCCCGGTACTGTATTGCATACTGTACCTTGTGTGGTGGTCCCCAAAGTCAGAGTTACTACGTTCAGGTAGGGTCCTCCAGGTGGGACAGCCCCTAGTCGCCTCCTCCTTCTATAATTTTGTAATGTTTAAATGTATATATTTAATATAATGTATATTAATATCATTACCTTGGTAGCGTCGCAGGGCCTTCGGTCATGTGACTATGTTAATTCCTTTGGGTTATGCTTTAGGACCTTTCAAAGGTCACCTGGTGTGGTCACATGTCAGACCATGTTCCTTTGTACAGATAATTGACAGAAGTTTTGGACCAATCAGCTTAACTCCAGCCCTGGCCCATATAAGGGAGCTGCAGCCAATGATTGCTCATATGGGTTCCGGATCATCGGAGAGGCGAGATCTGCGTAACTTGCAAAGACAACCCTAGGCCTGAAGCCTGCTGGCCTCAGCCTGAATCAAACCGTGAGTCCTAAACTAAATCCCCACTAAAGCTAGCGTGATTGTTGGACCTCAGCTAAAGCCCCTAAATCCAGCGGAACAGCGCATATCTGTCTCTGGACTCTAAACAGCTTAAGGTCCCAACCACTGTCAATATCTAAGAGGCTTTGCTAGTAAAGAGACTGTTCCTGTCATTTAGCCTGCATAAAATCTTCAGTAAAAGTTCCGACAGTTTTCAGCAAACTCTCCGGTTGTGGAAATTCACTTATTTCATACCTCCCTATCGCTCTTGGGACGGGTGGTGGTAGGACAAGCATTACAGAGGAGCCCTCACCCTGGAGTCACGAGTAGAAAGGGTTAAACAGACACCCTTAAAGTACGGCACAGCTACTCCCCATATACCCAAGCTAACACAAATGTTATAGCTCCCATAGGGGGCTATGACACTGCATACACTGATCTTTTACATTGATCACTGGTTTCTCATAGGAAATCAGTGATCAATGATTCTGCCGCTTGACTGCTCATGCCTGGATCTCATTCGGCGATCGGACAGCATGGAGGCAGGTAGTGATCCTCCGGCTGTTTTGTAAGCTGTTCGGGATGCCACGGCGATCCCGAAACAGTACCCTGAACTAACCGGCAGTAATTTAGTTTCACTTTAGACGCGGCGTTCAACTTTGAACACAGCGTCTAAAGGGTTAATAGCACGCCGCACTGCGATCAGTGCCACGCGCTATTATCCACAGGTCCCGGCCGTTGTTAGAACTGGCAGCAGGAGCCACAACCACTTTAAATCAATATGCAGCGCTGGCTGCCGGGACGTCTGACGAATAATATCCTTCCTCTCCACACCGTAACGTCAGGGGCATCACTCGTCAGACGTCCCAGCAGCCAACGCTGCCCATTGGGAGAGATTTATCAAAACCTGTCCAGAGGAGAAGTTGCTGAGTTGCCCATAACAACCAATCAGATCGCTTCTTTAATTTTTTCGTGGCCCTTTCTGAAATGAAAGAAGTGATCTGATTGGTTGCTATGGGCAACTCTGCAACTTTTTCTCTGGACAGGTCTTGATGAATCTCCCCCATTGAGGCTGCCAGAGCCGCAGTGATCTGTGTAAGAAACCTATGGGCCCAGGCTGTTAGGGCCACCAAATGATATTACAAATACTGAGTGTCTGGTTAGGAGAAACAAATATAATGTACCCACAGGGAGTAGAGCCATTTTAATAAAATCCCTGAGATCAGTCATGCAGAATATGTTAAAAAGGTTTTTGGATTTTCAGCCAATCAGAAAGCAGCACTACTAGTTTTTTTTCTTTCAGCCAATCAGAAAGCAGCACTACTCAAATAGAATTCCCGTGAGGTCACACATGTGATGTCATAACCATTGTCATTGGTGAGGGGCCTAAACTGTAGGAACCTAGGATTGCACATTCACATTACACACGCCTGTGACTGGTAAGTATCACATCTTTTTGTCAATGTACATTTCTATAATAATCATGTAACTAATCTCTCTTTTCTTTCCCTATCTTAGATGCACACTTCCAGGCTGTGGAGGAGCACATACACTGACACTTTGCCCAAATTCTAGAGGTAACCTCCTTTAGTATGCCCAGAGGAAGGGCAGTACAGTAGCCATGGATTCCCTACAGGTTTCCTCCCCTCTGGAGGTTTTTCCTGTCCTGAGTTAGTTACTGTCCGCTCTTTGTGAGTGATGGAGGTTACATAAAATCCCTACACAAACATTTTTGTAAATAATAAATAAAGTTCCCTTTGTTTAAACTGTTCTTTGACTTGTTTGACTCATTTATTTTATTTGTGTGTGTGAAAAATAATGTTAGCAAAATGTGGATGACAGAAGTGTCCAAAACTGCTGCCCGATCTGCGCCATGTGATGAGGGGAGAGGCGGCTGATGCTGGGGGTACAGTTGTCCAGGCAACCGTAGGGCACCCAGCAAGTTCTGATGTTTTATGCCCAGAAATGGTCGGCTACTCCCTGTGTCAGAAGATTCTCATCCTAGATATGAAGACAATCAGGGATCAAAACCTGTGGAGAGGAAAAGGTGACCAGTTGCCCATAGCAACCAATCAGATCACTTCTATTTTTCAGAGGTCTTGTTAAGAATGAAAGAAGCGATCTGATTGGTTGCTATGGGCAACTGATCAACTTTTACCCTGCACAGGTTTTGATAAATCTCCCCAATAATTATTACAACCATGTCACACACTTAGGGTATTTTCCAGCACAGCTGGTATTTTAGACCCCCTGCCAGTATTTGTAATATAAAAATACCACCAATGCAATGTCTGGTATTTATCTAAGCCCCCTGGGCTGTGATATGTAGAGATGGAGAGGAGAGAGCTAACCCCGCCCCTTCCCTCTGCCAGCTGAGCTCTGATTGGTGAAGATTTCTCCCTCACACACAGGCGCTCAGCACACTCAGCACAAAGGGAGAAGATTAACCCCTTAAGGACCACAGGTGTATGGGTACGCCCTTGCTCCCTGGTACTTAAGGACCAAGGGCGTTCCTGTACGCCCGTGGCCCGTGGGAATTTCCGTCACCCCCAGCGCGCCGGGTGAGAACCAGACTGGGATGACTGCTGATATTTATCAGCAGGCATCCCGTGCCAATGCCCAAGGGGGTCCTGAGACCACCCCATGTCAGCGATCGCCACAAATCGCCGGTGAATTCACACCGGCGATTTGCGATGATTCCGTGTCACACATGTCACACATGTGACCCGAAAAATAAGGGATAGGAGTTAGGTGGCAGGGGTGCCCCCCCTCCTATCCCTGCTATTGGTTGATCAGAAGCGATCGACCAATAGCAGATTGGGGGCGGGGGATTAACATTTGGTTCACCCCCCCCGCCCCCACTCTGCCTACCCACTGGTGTCTAGGCAGAGCAGGGGAACCGTCGGTGAACTTAGCCTTGGCGGCAATCCCCGGCGGCGACAGTGATGACGTGCGACAGGCTCCATGGATCCTACAGAAGCCGGCACTATACAGTGGTCTCTAAACTGTAGCCCTCCAGATGTTGCATAACTACAACTCCCAGCATGCCCAGAAAGCTGTTTGCCGTTTCGTCATGCTGGGATTTGTAGTTTCGCAACAGCTTGAGGGCTACAGTTTGGAGATCACTGTGCAGTGGTCTCTAAACTGTGGCCCTCTAGATCTTGCAAAACTACAACTCCCAGCATGCCCACACAGCAGTTAGCTGTCTGGGCATGCTGTGATTTGTAGTTTTGAAACATCTGGGGGGGCCACAGTTTGGAGATTACTGTGCAGTGGTCTCTAAACTGTAGCCCTCCAGATGTTGGAAAACTGCAAATCCCAGCATGCCCAAACAGCAAACAGCTGTTTCGGCATGCTGGGAGTTGTAGTTGCGTACCTCCAGCTGTTGCATAACTACATCTCCTAGCATGCCCTTCGGCGATCAATACATGCTGAGAGTTGTAGTTTTGCAACAGCTGGAGGCACACTGGTTGGAAAATACTGAGTTAGGTAACAGAACCTAACTGAAGGTTTTCCAACCAGTGTGCCTCCAGCTGTTGCAAAAGTACAACTCCCAGCATGCAAAGTCTGGCAGTGCATGCTGGGAGTTGTAGTTTTGCAACAGCTAGAGGTACAGGGTACATTCACATGGGCGGGTTTACAGTGCAAATTTTCTGCCACAGTGCAAACTCCTAGTGGGAAACTCACTGTAAACCTCCGCCAGTGCGAATGTACCCTAAAAACACTACACTACACTAACACATAATAAAGGGTAAAACACTACATATACACCCCGTTACACTTTCCCCACCAATAAAAATAAAAAACGGCAGTGTTTCCAAAACGGAACCTCCAGCTGTTGCAAAACAACAACTACCAGCATTTCCGGACAGCCACTGACTGTCCAGGCATGCTGGGAGTTTAGCAACAGCTGGAGGCACCCTGTTTGGGAATCACTGGCGTAGAATACCCCTATGTCCACCCCTATGCAATCCCTAATTTAGCCCTCAAATGCTCATGGCGCTCCCTCACTTTGAAGCCCTGTCGTATTTCAAGGAAACAGTTTAGGGCCACATATGGGGTATTCCCGTACTCGGGAGCAATTGCGTTATAGATTTTGGGGGTCTTTTTCTCTTTTTACCCTTTATGAAAAGGAAAAGTTGAGGTCTACACCAGCCTGTTAGTGTAAAAACTAACTTGCTGATGTTGCCTCATACTTTTTATTTTCACAAGCGGTAAAAGGGAAAAAGACCCCCAAAATTTGTAACGCAATTTCTCCTGAGTACAGAAATACAGTACCCCATATGTGGTAAAAGTTAATAAAGGTCATTTAACCCTTTCCCTAATAAAAGTTTGAATCATCCCCCTTTCCCCCCCCCCAAAAAAAAGTGTAAATAAAAACAAAAATAAACATCTGTGGCATCGCCGTGTGCAAAAATGTCCAAATTATAAAAATATATTGTTTATTAAACCGCACGGTCAATGGCGTACGCGCAAAAAAATTCCAAAGTCCAAAAATACTTATTTTTGGTCACTTTTTATATCATGAAAAAATTTATAAAAAGCGATCAAAAAGACAGATCAATACAAATATGGTAATGATAAAAACTTCAGATTATGGCGCAAAAAATGAGCCCTCATACCGGCCCGTACGCAGAAAAATAAAAAAAGTTATAGGGCTTAGAAGATGAGAATTTTTAACATAGAAATTTTCCTGCGTGTAGTTATGATTTTTTTCAGAAGTAATACAAAATAAACCTATATAAGTAGGGGATCATTTTAATCGTATGGACCTACAGAATAAAGATAAGGTGTCATTTTTACTGAAAAATGCACTGCATAGAAACGGAAGCCCCCAAAATTACAAAATTGCATTTTTTCTTCAATTTTGGTTTGGCAAAAAGGACTAATGCCCCTGCAAAGTACAGGAGAATATATTAGGATATTATAGAGAATCATTCTGTGCCAGGGTCAAGCTGCCTGCACAGGTTTTATGTTGCCTGTGGTTTTGGCAGCATAATACTGGGGACAGGTTTCATTTAAAGGGATACTCTGCCCTTAGACATGTTATCACTATCCAAAGGATCTAATCATGGGGGGCCCGGCCGCTGGGATACCCCACGATCTCCGGGCAGGCACTGCGGTGTTATGGGGCTTCCGTGATCATGTAAAGGCAAAAAAGAAAGAGAAGTCAGCACTACCTTAACCCCTTGGAGCAGAGCGATGCAGTCCTGGCAACAGCTGCAGGTCCCTCGGTGGTGCTCAGCTTACAAGCAGGAGAAATCCAATAGATGCGCTAAGAAGATGAAACAAAGCGGCACTCTCCGGTGGATGCAAACAGAAATTCTTTATTCTTGAAACATCAAACAGACATCTCTAAAATCGGGAGAAAGCAGGGGCTGTGATACTTCATGCGGTGAACCTGTCTTCACTGTATGAAGTATCACAGCCCCTGCTTTCTCCCGATTTTAGAGATGTCTGTTTGATGTTTCAAGAATAAAGAATTTCTGTTTGCATCCACCAGAGAGTGCCGCTTTGTTTCGTCTTCTTAGCGCTTCCGTGATCATGACGTCACGCAGCGCCCCCTCCATTCATGTCTATGGAAGGGGGCGTACACAGCCATCACACCTTCTCCAATAGACATGAATGGAGGGGGTGTGGCAGATGTGATCGCCAGTCATCTGGCGAGGTGCGGAGTTCGCTCCATGCACCAGATGACAGGGGTGCTGTGGCGAAGATAGCGGGTGTCCCCAGCGGCAGGACTTTCGCGATCAGACATGTTATCCCCTATCCTTTAGATAGGGGATAACATGTCTACCGGCGGAGTACCCTTTTAACAGTAGTTTTAGTTGAATCAACAGAATAAATCTTCTTGTTTTTGGCCTGTACTTACAGAGTTATGTCATGTGGTGTATTTTTACACTGCAGATTTACAGTGAATCCACCTGAAATCCACTTGTGTTCCATGCACATTTTTATGTAGATTTGTCACTTAGTTTGTAAATTCGACCTTTGCAATGCAAATGGGGAATCCACAGCAAGTCCAATGCAAATGCCCATCACAATCTTCCTCCAGGATAAAGATACAATTCACCTCGTGTAAATTCACCCTAAGGGAACCTCAACACCTGTAGAGTTCTAACCAGAGCACGTTTAACAACCTACATCACTTCCTACTTTTGGAAATTAAAAGCATTTATATCCACATGATCGTCATCAGGAGGATATGCTTAAAGGAATTGTCTATAATTATGGTTGTTTCCATCCAAATTCTCTTTCCTTTGTTGCTATTATACCTCAGTCAAATCTTATTGCCCTTTTCCTTGCATTCTGCTGGGAAATGAAAATTGATGGGTTTCCCCAAAATGTTTGGAATTTGTCAAAAGAAGATAAAGGTTGGGTTCACACCACAGAATTTCCTCAATAAATTTCTGCATCCAAAAGTGATGGCACACAAGTCATTTGAGGCAGGTCAAAGCAGAATTTCCATGTGGAACTTCTTCCTGCAATCCTCGTTGGTATCAAAGTCCAAGTCTATAGGCAGCTTAAAGTGAATGTTAAACCCTTTAACACCGTTGTAACAATCGCACCTGACCAGGATTTGCATGTTGAGTTCTGGTCAGTTAGGAGTTACAAGCCCAAGCCAATCAGCAGCTTAGAAGGGTATTTGATTTCCCCTCAGCCTTCTGGCTCTAGCTCTTGATGTTAGCTTTGTCCTAATTTTAGTCCTGTCTTTTTCAGTTCTGACATGTTACTTTGATTTTGCCATTGCTTTGCTGTTCTAACCATTTGTCTCGTTTTTAGCCTTGTGATCGGTCTGTACTTATGGTCCGTTTTATCCTGCCTAGTTTATGTTTGTTGCCTGAACTTGTATTCTGACCTGTTTGTGTTTTGTACTCCAGCTCGATATGGGTCTTGATCCAATTTTTTCTGCTTTGTCCCTAGTGGTGTGTATAGTATTTCTGCTTGTCATTGTTTAAACCTGGCTTGTTTGTGTTTTGTTCCCCACCTTGGTATAGGTCCTGATCTATTGCTTTTTGCTTTGCCAATATCCTGGTGTGTTATATTTCTGCATTTAGTTTTGTGTGATCCTGTACCAGTTTATCCTGATCTGTATAGTATTCTGACTTCAGTTACCTATTCACTCACCTTCATTTCTGCTAAACCTGCCACTATATCTTCGTGGTACCCAAGTTGTCATTACTCTCATACCTGCTGTATTACTTTGATCCTGGACCTGTCAGTACTCTATATATTTTCCATTATCTCTTCCTGATACTGTTTGTTACTACTTTGCATTCTTGACGTTATATATTACCTTGGTTCCCTGTTGCTTTCCCTGACCTGTTTTCCTGACCTCCGTACAGTTCTGTTTATTATTTTGACTTGTGATGCCCCTGCACCCTGTATAGCGCAGGGACCGTCATCCATTTGTGAATCCGCTGTCTAGGATGGATATACAAGTAGGCAAGGAAAGTGGTCCTGGGTAAGCTCAGGGCCGCACTATTCCCTGCCCTATGTGACAACTGTTTTGTATTAAAAATCTTGATCCTTCCACTACTTATTAGCAGCTGTATGCTACAGAGGAAATTCTTTTTTGTCTTGTCCACAGTGCTCGCTGCTGACACCTGATGCCTGTATCAGGAACTGTTCAGAGCATGAGAAAATCCCCATAGCAAACCTATGCTGCTCTGGACAGTTCCCGACATGGACAGAGGTGTCAGCAGAGAGCACTGTGGACAACACAAAAAATAAATTCCAAAAGAAAAGAATTTTCTCTGTAGCATACAGCTGCTAATAACTACTGGAAAGATTAAGATTTTTAAATAATAGTAATTTACAAATCTGTTTAGCTTTCTGGCACCAGTTCGTAAAAAAAAAGAGTTTTCCACCGGAGTACTCCTTTAACCTGTTGGGGACGGAGGGCGTACCTGTACACCCTTCGCCCACTCCATTTCTATAACCCGGGGCCACGCCGTTCAAAGTTGAACGCCACGTCTAAAGTGAAAGTAAACAATTGCCGGTTAGCTCAGGGGGCTGTTCGGGATCGCGGCTTCCCGAACAGCTGTAGGATAGCAAGAGGGTCCCCTACCTTCCTCCTCGCTGTCAAGCGCTGAAAGACTGCTCAGTGGCTGAGATGCAGGCATGGGCAGTCAAGCGGCAGAATCATCGATCAATGGTTTCCTATGAGAAACCACTGATCAATGTAAAAGATCAGTGTGTGCAGTGTTATAGTCCCCTATGGGAGCTATAATAATGCAAAAAAAAAAAAAAGTAAAAAAAAGTTAATAAAGATCATTTAACTCCTTCCCTAATAAAAGTTTGAATCACCCCCCTTTTCCCATAAAAAAAAAAAAAAAAACTGTTTAAATAAAAATGAACATATGTGATATTGCCGCATGCGGAAATGTCCGAATTATAAAAATATATTGTTAATTAAAATGCGCGGTCAATGGCGTACACGCAAAAAAAATCCATAGTCCAAAATAGCGTATTTTTGGTCACTTTTTATATCCTGAAAAAATGAATAAAAAGCGATCAAAAAGTCAGTTCAATACAAAATGGTACCACTAAAAACTTCAGATCACGGCGCAAAAAATTAGCCCTCATACCGCCCCGAACGCAGAAAAATAAAAAAGTTGTAGGGCTCAGAAGATGACAATTTTAAACGTATACATTTTCCTGCATGTAGTTATGATTTTTTCCAGAAGTACGACAAAATCAAATCTATATAAGTAGGGTATCATTTTAATCATACGGACCTATAGAATAAAGGGAATGTGTCATTTTTACCAAAAAATGCACTGCATAGAAACGGAAGCTCCCAAAAGTTTCAAAATGGCGTTTTTTCTTCAATTTTGTCGCACAATAATTTTTTTCCTTTTCGCCGTAGATTTTTGGGTAAAATGACTGATGTCATTACAAAGTAGAGCCATAATATGGATTTTTTGGTGCAAAATTTAAAGGGTTTGGAAGATTTTATGCACTTGGATATATAGCAATCCCATACATACAAATGGACCTATGTTTTATGAGAATACAGTGATACATCCTATGGCGGCACATGGGAATAAAAATCACTATATTTTAAATAATTTTGAAAAACACATATTAATGGCAGATACCCAAATGGTGGTTTATGCAACCAAGAAAAGCAAAGTGTTCTTTTCATCATTTCACACTGCATTGGCAATGAGCTAGTTAATCTCTAGTGTTACCAAACATGCAAATGTTTGCATAAATAAAGCAATAAGATATAGTAGTAGCAGACAAAAAAATACCTTATGCAACTTGGAAGTAATACAGCAAAAAAAAAAAAGTTTTGGGTCCCGCTCAATTTCTACAGACGGAGAGAGGGAGAGACGCGTTAGATCGCTCCCAGCCATATGTAATTATAACAAGGGTGTATGAACGCAACGCAGCCAGAATAAACTGCAGAGGATCCATCTCTTCCTCTCCTACAGTCTGGGAAGTTGAGATACCTGTCAGCTCATTGGGCCTGTTACAAAACACAACAACGTGTTCTGCATATGCTTATAAGTAGAGGTGAACAGGTAGATTTACTAAGTTTGGGATTTGTGGAGAATTAGGCTATGTTCACACGGGGAATGTCCGCACGGAAAATCTGAGGGAGCACCAGCAGAACATGCCGGCACTAGGACTGCTTAGAAATGCGCCACCTCATAGACGCCAATGCTTTTCCATGCAAAGTCCGCTGAAAGAATAGAAATTTGAATTTCCGTGCCAGAAACATCTGCTACATGAATATCGCAGCAGAATCCAGTTGAAATCCCATTGATGCTGCAGAGTCTCTGTGCGAAATTCCAATCGGAATTCCGCACAGAAATCCCATCGTGTGTACTTAGCCTCAGTCTGTTCACACAATGTTTTTTGTTCATTGGATAAAACTATTGTGAAATCCACAGCAACAAATCCAAAAGGCATAACTTAAATGGGTACTCTGCCCCTAGTCATCTTATCCCGTATCCAAAGGAGTGCGACAACCCCCCCCCCCTGTGCCAGATGACTGGCGATGTAGGGCAGAGGCTCGTGACATCATGGCCATGCCCCCTCAATGCAAGTCTATGGGAGGGGGCGTGATGGCCGTCATGTCCCTCCCATAGACTTGCATTGAGGGGGCGTGGCCATGACATCACAAGCGTGGCGTGGTTGTGACATCACCAGCCTCCAGCGCTGCACCCGACGCTCTAAATGAACACCAGGTGCCACAGGGAGATCACCGGGGTCCCCAGCGGCAGAACTCTCCCCATCAGACATCTTATCACCTATCCTTTGGTCTAAGGGCGGAGTACCCCTTTAAAGTTTCTGCTGTGCATTCGCAGCATGTATGTAGCAGTTTTGGACATGGGAGATCCAAGGTTTTGGACATGGGATATCCCTAGTAACGAATGAATCTATTCGGAACCAAACCTTACATATTTTCTCCAAAACTTTGCATTCAGTTTTTAAAGACTGGGAAAGCGAGAGGCCATCCAGCAGTTCTGACCTTATTATAGGCTTATTAAGGGAAAAGGTCGGGGAATCTTCTTTACAAGAAGGGAGCAGCTGCACAAGGACCTATTGTAGGCCTATTGTGGCGTAAGAAGTCAGGAAGACTTCTATGGATGTTTCCAAGGGTCATGTCACAAATTGCTGCCAAAGAGTGAAGTGGGGTCTACATTTGCACGTTGCACCACAGTAAACCAACCTTTGAAGATCCTCATCCAATAGTGTCAGTAATTTCAGACTGAGTCACAGAAAGCAAATATACTGTACCTTCACATACATCTGCAGTAGATATGTCACGTACACATGCTAAAGCACCTAAAGCAATGCTTCTAAAAAATTAAATTAAAGGGACAGTGACAAAATCATCTCTATTCTTCTGACTCAAAAGCTGAATTTTGCCAAGTTGTATTTAAGTAACTCTATTTATTGGAATTGCTAAATGAGTTTGTGGTGTCCGTTTCTGTGTTTTTGCATTTTTCTGTTTTTGATTCTGTTCAGATATTGTTTTTGTCTGAACCGTTTCTGTGTTAATTCTCCCTGGTTAGGGAAGAGTTAATGCTTCCAGCCTATGGCATCGTGGGTGGGGTTAGTTAGACCCTAGCTCTGCTGAAACTTGCTGCTGGTAATTGGACCTGTACTCTGACCATGTCTTGTTTATGTTGCACCTTAGCTTTGTCTGTTTGAGCACATTTATCCTGAGTTTAAAGCATGGTTATCTGTCTTGTTTGATGTAAAGATTTTAGCCTGCTTTGTTTTAGCATATTTGTCAGGTTTTAGTATTTGTGTGTATTTGTTCTGTATTTGCTTTGTGTTGCCTTAGTCTGTATTCACACTGTGCATTTTGTCAGACCTGTGTTGACCTTATTTGATCCTGCAACTCCGAGGATAGAGTCAAAAGTAAACAGGACAACGTGTTTTGGCGCACACTCGCACCTTCCTCAGGTCCACAATCACAAATCTGTGTAGTCCTGGCCAGGATTCCTGCGGACGGGCTTGTCACAAGCTAATACCTCTGTTTCATTTGACCCCCATCGCAACACAGTAGCGCTCTAAAAAAAAAACAACAATTTTTCACTCTCTACACTGGCATTGTTGTCCGTCTCCCTCGGGAATACAGAAAAATAAGGGGTGAGAGCAGCAGACTGTTGCTATCTCAATTTTGTCACCCCCCACCATACCACAGGGGCCCCACCCACCTCTGTGCATATCGACTCAAGGTCAGTACGTCACCTTGGGTGTTGGTGGCGGGTATTTTCATCATCCATTTTCTAAGAAATACTTCACAGGGAGCGCCCCGTTGTTTTTTCTCTTCCTTTTTTCCTTCATACCTAGATGATACATAAAAGAAAGGAATGTCCAGCGCTTGACTCAGGAAACAGGAACTTTAATTAGAATCAACAGGAGAACATACAGGAACACAAATGCGTGTGACGCGTTTTGGCTTATTGTCACCAAGCCTTAGTCATACAGATGATACATACATATGAGCTGAACAGATAGATATGGGATAGATGGATAGATAGATATAAAATAAATAAATAGATAGATATAAAATAAATAAATAGATAGATAGATAGTTAGATAGATTATGAGATAGATAGATTATGGGATGGATAGATAGATAGATATGATATGAGATAGATATGAGATAGATAGAGAGATTATGGGATAGATAGATAGATAGATAGATAGATATGATGTGAGTGTTACGCCTAGCGCTCCGGGTCCCCGCTCCTCAGTCCCGCTGACCGGGAGCGCTGCACTGTCATGGCCGTCGGGGATACGATTCGCACAGCGGGACGCGCCCGCTCGCGAGTCGCATCCCAGGTCACTTACCCGTCCCGGTCCCCTGCTGTCATGTGCTGGCGCGCGCGGCTCCGCTCTCTAGGGCGCGCGCGCGCCAGCTCTCTGAGACTTAAAGGGCCAGTGCACCAATGATTGGTGCCTGGCCCAATTAGCTTAATTGGCTCCCACCTGCTCCCAGACTATATCTGCTCACTGCCCCTGCACTCCCTTGCCGGATCTTGTTGCCTTGTGCCAGTGAAAGCGTTTAGTGTGTCCAAAGCCTGTGTTACCTGAACTTCTGCTATCCATCCTGACTACGAATCTTGCCGCCTGCCCCCGACCTTCTGCTACGTCTGACCTTGCCTCTGCCTAGTCCTTCTGTCCCACGCCTTCTCAGCAGTCAGCGAGGTTGAGCCGTTGCTAGTGGATACGACCTGGTTGCTACTGCCGCAGCAAGACCATCCCGCTTTGCGGCGGGCTCTGGTGAAAACCAGTAGCCTCTTAGAACCGGTCCACTAGCACGGTCCACGCCAATCCCTCGCTGACACAGCGGATCCACAACCCGTAAGCCGAATCGTGACAGTAGATCCGGCCATGGATCCCGCTGAGGTGCCGCTGCCAAGTCTCGCTGACCTTCCCACGGTGGTCGCTCAGCAATCGCAGCAGATTGCCCAACAAGGACAGCAGCTGTCGCAGTTGACCGCCATGTTACAGCAACTTCTGCCTCTGCTACAGCAGCAACCATCTCCTCCGCCAGCTCCTGCACCTCCTCCGCAGCGAGTGGCCGCTCCTAGCCTCCGCTTGTCCCTGCCGGACAAATTTGATGGGGACTCTAAACTCTGCCGTGGATTTTTGTCTCAGTGTTCCCTGCATATGGAGATGTTGTCGGACTTGTTTCCTACAGAACGGTCTAAGGTGGTGTTCGTAGTAAGCCTTCTTTCAGGAAAGGCCTTGTCTTGGGCCACACCGCTCTGGGACCGCAATGATCCTGCCACAGCCACAGTCCAGGCCTTCTTCGCTGAAGTCCGGAGTGTCTTCGAGGAGCCAGCCCGAGCTTCTTCTGCCGAGACTGCCCTGTTGAACCTGGTCCAGGGTAATTCTTCAGTGGGCGAGTACGCCATCCAATTTCGTACTCTTGCTTCCGAGTTATCATGGAATAACGAGGCTCTCTGCGCGACCTTTAAAAAAGGCCTATCCAGTCGCATCAAGGATGTGCTGGCCGCACGAGAGATTCCTGCCAACCTCCAAGAACTCATCCATTTGGCTACCCGCATTGACATGCGTTTTTCTGAGCGACACCAAGAGCTCCGCCAGGAAAAAGACTTAGATCTCTGGGCACCTCTCCCACAGCATCCTTTGCAGTCTACGCCTGGGCCTCCCGCCGAGGAGGCCATGCAAGTGGATCGGTCTCGCCTGACCCAGGAAGAGAGGAATCGCCGTAGGGAAGAAAATCTCTGTCTGTACTGTGCCAGTACCGAGCATTTCTTGGTGGATTGCCCTATCCGTCCTCCACGTCTGGGAAACGCACGCACGCACCCAGCTCACGTGGGTGTGGCGTCTCTTGGTTCTAAGTCTGCTTCTCCACGTCTCACGGTGCCCGTGCGGATTTCTCCTTCAGCCAACTCCTCCCTCTCAGCCGTGGCCTGCTTGGACTCTGGTGCCTCTGGGAATTTTATTTTGGAGTCGTTTGTGAATAAATTCCGCATCCCGGTGACCCGTCTCGTCAAGCCGCTCTACATTTCCGCGGTCAATGGAGTCAGACTGGATTGCACCGTGCGTTACCGCACAGAACCCCTCCTGATGTGTATCGGACCCCATCGCGAAGTGATTGAGCTCTTCGTCCTACCCAACTGTACCTCTGAGGTCCTCCTCGGTCTGCCATGGCTCCGGCTTCATTCCCCCACCCTTGATTGGACCACCGGGGAGATCAAGAACTGGGACTCTGCCTGCCATAGGAAGTGCCTCTCCCCCCCTCCCAGTCCCGTCAGGCAAGCCTCTGTGCCTCCTCATGGCTCCCGTCCTTGTGTCACCCTGCCCCGTGCCAAGCTTCACCCTCTGCCCTCCCTCCCCATTCCAACTCCTGCTGTACTGCCTGCCGTTGAGGAAACCCTCCATTCTTTCCCGGTGTCCTCATCCCAGGGGAGGCAGTTACCGGACAAAAAAAAGGGGAGACCTAAGGGGGGGGGTACTGTTACGCCTAGCGCTCCGGGTCCCCGCTCCTCCCCGGAGCGCTCACGGCGTCTCTCTCCCTGCAGCGCCCCGGTCAGTCCCGCTGACCGGGAGCGCTGCACTGTCATGGCCGTCGGGGATGCGATTCGCACAGCGGGACGCGCCCGCTCGCGAGTCGCATCCCAGGTCACTTACCCGTCCCGGTCCCCTGCTGTCATGTGCTGGCGCGCGCGGCTCCGCTCTCTAGGGCGCGCGCGCGCCAGCTCTCTGAGACTTAAAGGGCCAGTGCACCAATGATTGGTGCCTGGCCCAATTAGCTTAATTGGCTCCCACCTGCTCCCAGACTATATCTGCTCACTGCCCCTGCACTCCCTTGCCGGATCTTGTTGCCTTGTGCCAGTGAAAGCGTTTAGTGTGTCCAAAGCCTGTGTTACCTGAACTTCTGCTATCCATCCTGACTACGAATCTTGCCGCCTGCCCCCGACCTTCTGCTACGTCTGACCTTGCCTCTGCCTAGTCCTTCTGTCCCACGCCTTCTCAGCAGTCAGCGAGGTTGAGCCGTTGCTAGTGGATACGACCTGGTTGCTACTGCCGCAGCAAGACCATCCCGCTTTGTGGCGGGCTCTGGTGAAAACCAGTAGCCTCTTAGAACCGGTCCACTAGCACGGTCCACGCCAATCCCTCGCTGACACAGCGGATCCACAACCCGTAAGCCGAATCGTGACAGTGAGATAGATATGACATAGATAGATAGATTATGAGATAGATAGAGAGATTATGGGATAGATAGATAGATATGATATGATATGAGATAGATAGATAGGAGATAGATAGATAGATAGATAGATAGATAGATAGATAGATAGATAGGAGATAGATAAATAAATAAACATGCATGGGATAAGCATAAGGCTATCCTTCATATAAGATAGGGCCAGGGACTATTCATAGTATTCAGATTATTGGGCAGACTAGATGGGCCAAATGGTTCTTATCTGCCGACACATTCTATGTTTCTATGTTTCTATAAATAGATATTAGATAGATAGATATAGATAAATGTGAGATAGCTAGACAAGTAGATAATAGATACATATAAGATATATAAATAGATAAATAAATAAATAGATGTTAGATAGATATATAAATAAATAAATACAGGAACACAAGAAGGTAGCAGCACTCCTATAAAATGAACTGAAGCTGGGTGCACGTGCACATCAGAGTGGAGATCCTTGGTTGCAGGATTCCAGGTAAGGATACAATGGAAGAAGATCACTGCAGCACTCCAAAGTGATGAATAAAGTGAGTTGAGTTTATTCCATGAAGAAACACATGGCAACGTTTCAGCTGCTACAATGCAGCCATTCTCAAGCTGGAAAATGGCTGCAATGTAGCAGCTGAAACGTTGCCATGTGTTTCTTCATGGAATAAACTCAACTCACTTTATTCACCACTTTGGAGTGCTGCAGTGATCTTCTTCCATTTTATAAATAAATAGATAGATAGATATGAGATATATAAATAAATTAGATGTTAGATAGATGAATAAATAGATAGATATGTAGATAGATATGAGATGTGTAAATAGATAAATAAATAGATATTAGATGGATAGATATGAGATAGATCGATAGATAGATATGAGATGGATAGATAGATAGATAGATAGATATGAGATAGATAGATATGAGATAGATAGATAGATAGATAGATAGGAGATAGATATGAGATAGATAGATAGATATGAGATAGATAGATATGAGAAAGATAGATATGAGATAGATAGATAGATAGGAGATATATAAATAAATCAATGTTATATAAATAGATATGAGATAGATAGATAAATAGATAGGTTAGTAAGTGTTCTCCTCTTAGTGCCATGTGTTGCCTGCTGTGTGTATATGTTTGTGTCTTCTCTCATCTTTGTCTTCTCAGTAAGAATGTGTTTTTTCTGGTTGCTACCAGCTGTGATTTGCCTCCAAGCGATGAGATAAGTTCAGACAATGCAGAAGGAGATTTTTTTTTACGTTTTTAGAAACTCAAGTGCCCTAGAAGTAAGTAAGAGAGATCAGTGCAAACCCATCTAATCCTGTTTATGGCCAAATAAAGAAGCCAAGAGGTGGCGTGGAATACGGAGATGAAATCCTCAGATATCAGACACAGATCCTGAGACACAGGTCGGGAGACCTCCTGCCGGCTGATCAGACAAGATACTTATATGTTACTGTAAGGAAAGGAAAATTCACAACAAAATAAAACCTCATTTTACAGTATTACTGTAATGACTAAGGGTCTATTCCCATGGCAGAATTTCCGCTTGCGAAAATTCAGAAGTGTGAATTGGAGATCGGAGTCCCATGGAAGTTTATGGGCTTTAATTTGAGGCGGAATTCCACAACCGCAAATTCAGAAGTATGAATAGATGGATGATGTCATGAATTAAGAAAATTGTTGAAAGTATTTTGTCAGGTCATTGTTGTCAGCACACTGAGAGATAACATGGAGCGGCACTAAGAACTTCCGGTGGGCAGGGGCAATGATTCAAGGCAAAATATTTGAAAACATTTTACTATATTTCCATGTAAAATGAATGAAAAATCAGCAGATATGTAAATAACCAACTAGAGCCCCAATTCTCATTTGTAGAACATGTGCCTAGTACTTCACCTGCTTCGTAGAGTTACCATAGCAACTGTATTGTCCAGCGCGCAGTAGCGTCTCTGGACATTGGATAGTAGTGGCATTGGCTTGGGGATTGAACTGCTAAACACTTCAAGCTTTCCATGACTTCTGAATGGCATATTTATTAACTCAATGATGCAGTAGGGGATGTAACACTGTAAAGATAGGTTTATATGCCCGGGTAAGTAACTAAATGGATGGTGATGCCATTCTATCTTGGTCAGGGTATCTAGGTACAGGGCTAGCGGCATAATGTGAGTAAAAGCCTTATCACCCTCTATTAAGGTGAATGTTTGCTTGTAAATATGTTCACTGTTCCCTCTCTCTTGTTATCATTTGTATGTAATCCAATCTATGATATATTACTGCAGTATTAACTGTTACCACTAGATGGTTCTGTTGTAGTAAGGGGCAGGAGGAGGTTATGTAAAGGAACTGGTAGCAGGAAGTGAGTCAGTTAGTGGCTAAAGCCACATGGGAGGCAAGGGTCCCCTGTTACCGTTTCCAAAGAAATGACCTGACAAATGCTGAACCTCTGAGAATTCTGTAACAGTGTTGCAGCAGTGACATGCTAGTGGTGATCTGGTGTCAGCAGACTGCAACTTAGCAAGACATGCCTGAAAAGATGGAAGTCTAGGATATGGGAGGACAACAGCTATGAAAACATAAGGCTGCAGCATGATAGACTTATGGACTTGAGGCGGAGAGGGCTGTGTGTATATTGTTTGCGTGTTGCATTGTGCTCCACACTGGCTGTACCTTTTTTCTGTGGTTTAGGTTAGTAGAGGGTATGCAGAGGCCCCACCATCCGCTGTCAGAGGAGCTGGGCAGCAGAAAATTATATTTTCTTTGCTGTTAGTTTGTACTTTGTAGGGGGCTGCAGTGTGGGCCCAGTACGAGCCAGACACTGATGTAGGTGCATGTGTTATGGTGTTTAAACGCTGTGCTACAATATGGTGAGAATAAAAACTATATAAATCTCTTTGTTAGTATGTAAATGAGGCTCAAGACCCCAGGTGGAGTTCCCCAGCATGGCAAGAGCCCAGGGTTAGCCATCACATCTCCTCTTATTCACCACCTTTGTACCTGCTTGCCTCCTAGTGACTGGTAATCAAAGGGGGCAATCGTATACAATCAGGCATGGAGGCACTGACCCTCCAGAAAAGGTGCTGGTCTCACATCTACTTAGGTAGGAGATAGATAGATAGATAGATATAAGATAGATAGATATGAGAGATAGATAGATAGATAGATAGATAGATAGGTATTGAAAATGGTGGTGAGACACCACCGAAACGTCTGTTGCATCATGGAATAAAAACACAAGTTTTTTTCACAACTATTTGGAGTGCTGCCTATATCTACTGTATCTAAAGAGGAACCGGAGCACCGAGGCTCTATTGTGCTTGCACCCAACTTCATCTATTTTGTCTAGATGTGCCGCTTCTTATTGGACTATATATATAGATAGATAGATAGATAGATATGAAATAGATAGATAGAAAGATAGATAGATAGGTGATAGATAGATAGATAGATATGAGAGAGAGAGATATATATAGATAGATAGATGTGGGATAGATAGATAGATAGATAGATAAAGAGATAGATAGATACATACATATGAGATAGATAAATAGATAGATAGATATGAGATAGATGGATAGATAGGAGATAGGTATGAGATAGATGGATATGAGAGATAGATAGATATGTGATCGATATATATATATATTGATATATTATTAGTGAGTGTGTCTGTATACTTTTACATAGCCAGAATGATTTTGCGTGTGTCAGCTTGTGTATGGATACATATATGTGTGTAATTCCCATACTGTTTTGCTGCATTCGTTCACACATCTAAGGATGGTGTTTAAACAGCCATGATATAGTCTTCTATTCATATTACAGTGACAACACCCACTTGGGTACACCCCCCCTGGTTCTACTGTACTGAAATTAGACAGGAATAGAACCCAATGTTGTTCTAAGTCCAGAATAACCATCAGAGATCTTTGTGTTGTGATCATCATATGAATACTACAATGCTCCCCGAAAAGCATCGAGAAGCACACCCCTTCCTACTTAGCATACTAGGTGACCTGAAGGGCTTGTAAGTTCCTCTTCCTCCTTTGACAACCATAAAAAGAAATATATCCAAAGATACACTGGGTCATGGTTCTTTTTCTCACCTCCTCCCAGTTACACGTGTGAATATTAAGCATCACCTTCCTATGTAACCTGAAAACATCTGTCTGTGTTCTGCCCCAGTTATAAAGAAGATGAATGAATATTTAGATACCCTAAAGCCATTTCTACAAGACGGAGAGAAGGGAATTCAGATCATGTCATAACTGAGCTTCACCTGTAGCATTTTCTGTCAATTACAATTATATACACCACCTAGAAATAACATGTTCTGGTCCATAGCTACTATTGATATTGTAGTCCTGGACTAGTTGCTATGTTACCCTGTTTATGAAGAACAATACCCATCAAGCTTTTTGTCAGGAAAAATTAACAATATGGAATCCTTGTGACATTATAGGATTTTCCAAGACTAGAATTTTATGACACATTATTGATGCATAATAAGGATCACGTACAATGGGGTCCAACAGTCGGGACTGCCGCTTTTGTACCATGTTTTCTGATTTCAGTGATGTCAAACCAAAGGTCTACACATTATTAAAATCAATGGAAATTACAGTAACCTACAAGTGGGAGTGCCTCAAAGGTTTTTTTTTTTTTTTTAGCTTCAAATGATCGCAACTCAAATTTGGCCATATAGTAATTTTTCCATTCAGGTCGTCTCTAGGTAATACTTGCTATCAAAATTGGTGGGCGATGATTTACATATTTTAAAATCAAATAAAAAATCTTTACTGGTTTTGAAAGGGTTGTGGGGCAATGGGTGTGGACTTTCTGTACTGTCTAACTGGTTAGCTTGGGAGTGGATTCTAAGTACCCTCTAGGTTTGTACCCTTTATGCCACTCCATCAGGAATGAACAGGATTAGTTGCTAGACGGTACCAGGTTTCTTCCCAAGAATGGTTCCGGTGTGGGTAATGGATAGCCTAGTGGGGCACCAAAGAGTCAGGCAAAGAAAGACTTTGGTACTAGTGTGGGTCGTTGGCGATTGACCATATATTGAAGTCAGGAACAGGTAGAAGGATAGTAGCATGTGGCACATGTTCGTAGTTATCAGTCCAGGACATACACAGTAGAGTCACTTTAGTACACAAGGGTCATGCAAAGTGAGGAGATCACACCCGGGTCAGAAGACAGAATAATAATGTTAAGGGAGTCTATCCTATCCTGTTAGGAAATTCCCTTTAAATTGCCTTCCATAACACCTACTGCAATAACTCTAAAGAATTACTACCCACTGGTGAGAGTCCCCCACTCCATTGTACACATCAAACACTAAAAATGCCTTCCCAGATATTTCCCTTCATGTTACACCACACTTAAATCCTGACTCCAGCAATCACAGGCCTGTCATCATTTACAGCCATAATCTAGATCGATTTTATTTGAACAGCCCCCTGAGCTCCAGCTTCACTACCTCAGATTCCATAACAAGGGTACCATGATGTGCCATCTTCCCTGCATAACAATGCATCATATTTCCAGGCTAATGAATCTTCCTTAGCAAACAAATGCACACAGCTAATTAAGTGTGATGGAAAAGGTTCCGCTTCATTGAGTCGGAAGCTGCCCCCAAAGCAGGGAAGGGGTTAACGTTCTACATAACGGCAATCATTAGGGGCAGAAAGCAATAAACTGCCTGCTGACCTCTGACCTCCCTTCTCCCTTATGTGTAATTGGCATTTATAATTCGGCAGGTGCTGAAATTCTCTTTATTTGCCACAGAAGGTCCGTGTTATTGAGACGATCTTCGTTCTGTGTTAGTTTAAACCTTTCCTATTCCCCCGCCGGCTCTTGTAGGACACTTGAGAAATAAAATCCACCGGGTCAGAGGTCACACCTTAATCTCCAGAGTCTTTTCCCAGGATAAAACCTTCAGTGATCATCAGCTTGTCATATTGGTTCGAGGCCCTGGAGGGGATTGCATGGCGGATAAATCTAGACAATATTTGTATTGTGTATTATGGGCGGATTAGTTGGTCTCCATTCATTTTAATTCATTTTAACAATAATATGTGCCTGGCTTTATTTATTACAGAACGTATTTTAATCTTTCTAGTCATTTATTTTGTTACAGGAATCAAAGCGTCATAGTTTAGAATATTGCAGTTGCCTTTAGCAATTTTGGGGCCCCAAACGTCCCGACCATCTAGACCCCCAGACTGAAGCGAAACCTGCAATATTTGTAACAGGGCCCCATGTGCCAATTATAATACTGTGAAAAGCCAGAAAAGTGGATAAAAAATGGATCTTCCCCAGGCGCATAGACAGTTGAATCAGAATGAAAGGGTATCAAAGTTCATGACACATCGGTTTATTGGGCACAACAAGCAACGCGTTTCCTGCCTGTAACGGACACTTCTTCAGGCAAATGTGGTATCAAAGTTCATGACACATTGGTTTATTGGGCACAACAAGCAACGCGTTTCCTGCCCGTAAGGGGCACTTCATCAGGCAAATGTGGGCCAGGGCCACCAGTACTGCCCCGATGGTGGCCCTGGCCCACTCCCATCCGTTGCTTCTGAACCCAACTTAGATCAGTCATCATAGAACCTACATTTGGTTCCGAATAACACAAAGAGGTGGGCCAGTGTGTTCCAGGCCTTTCAAGGACAAAATTGGTGCTGAAATGCATTAAAACCTGACCCTACACTGTCAACCCCATTGTAGTCTAAGTTCAGTTTATGTGGGGTCCGCCTATACATAATGGGGGAGATTCATCAAGACCTGTGCTAAGGAAAAGTTGAGCAGCTGCCCATAGCAACCAATCAGATCGCTTCTATCCTTTTTCAGAGGCCTTTTCAAAAATGAAAGAAGTGATCTGATTGGTTGCTTTGGGCAACTGATCGACTTTTCCTCTACACAGGTTTTAATGAATTTCCCCCCAAATATTTAAACAAGCAAGGATTCAGGTTGCCCACAGTGTAGACGACTTTATAGTCCGTGGGTGACAAACCTTAGAGCCTGACCGAGACTATAATTCAAGAAAAAAAATCTGTTGCAAAACTACAACTCCCAGCATGCCCCGACAGCCGTTGGCTGTCCGGGCATGCTGGGAGTTGTAGTTTTGCGATAGCTGGAGGCGCCCTGGTTGGGAAAACACTGGTCTACTGGGAAGTACTCTAAAATGTTACTCCTCTTGCCAGGTTACCAGTCTGTCTCCCCACCATGCTTTCCACCATGCATGTTCAGACGTGCGGATTTCGCTGCGGATCCGCCGCTGAAGGACCTCTGTATGCTGCCTTTATATGTGCGTGCTCAGAGCGGCAATTCGCTGCTACGAGCAGACACACTGCGATGTGCGAGTCGTTGCGCGCATGCGCAGTATACTCGCACATCGCGGCAGCTCTCGGCCTAGCTCACTGAGCAGGGGAAGCGGACGCGATGTGTGCGAGTACACCGCGCATGCGCGGAGACTCGCACATCGCAGTGTGTCTGCTCGGAGCGGCGTATTGCCGCTCCGAGCAGGCACATTTAAGGGCACCACACAGAGGTCCTTCAGTGGCGGATCTGCAGCGTAAAATACCAAGGAGACTGTCAGATAAATTCCACATGTACTAAAACAAGTGAACTCTGGGAAATCTATAAGTAATTAGTCCCACCCCTCCCTGTAGTAAACTCATTTGCAGGTTACCGGAACGGAAAGATCTAACCCTTGAACAGTTCTAAATATGATACCATTATTTCTTCATTAGTTTTTTTTTTTTTTTTATACTATACAGACAAAAAACCCTTACTAGAGATGAGCGAACTTACAGTAAATTCGATTCGTCACGAACTTCTCGGCTCGGCAGTTGATGACTTATCCTGCGTAAATTAGTTCAGCCTTCAGGTGCTCCGGTGGGCTGGAAAAGGTGGATACAGTCCTAGGAAAGAGTCTCCTAGGACTGTATCCACCTTTTCCAGCCCACCGGAGCACCTGAAAGCTGAACTAATTTATGCAGGAAAAGTCATCAACTGCCGAGCCGAGAAGTTCGTGACGAATTGAATTTACTGTAAATTCGCTCATCTCTACCCCTTACTTAGGGTGCTTTCACACTACGTTTGTAGTGTACGGGTGCTGGATCCGGTTGGGAGGGGCGAAAACCGGCCGCTCCCGTATCCCAGCCGGATCTGGCCCGAACCCCATTCATTTCAATGAGCCTACCGGAGTCAAACGCTGACTCTGGTTGTCTAATTTTTGCCCCGTATACGGTTTTCTGACCGGAACTAAAACCGTGGTATACCATGGTTCTAGGTCCGGTCAGAAAACCGTATAGGGGGAAAAATGAGACAACCGAAGTCAGCGTTTGACTCCGGTTGGCTCATTGAAATGAATGGGGTTCGGGCCGGATCCGTCTGAGATACGGGAGCGGACTTTTTTGCCCCTCCCAACCGGATCCAGCATCCGTACACTACAAACGTAGTGTGAAAGCACCCTTAAAGGGGTACTCCGGTGGAAAACTTATTTTTTTTAAATCAACTGGTGACAGAAAGTTAAACAGATTTGTAAATTACTTCCATTAAAAAAAATCTTAATCCTTCCAGTACTTATTAGCTGCTGAATACTACAGAGGAAATTATTTTCTTTTTTGAACACAGAGCTCTCTGCTGACATCACAAGCACAGTGCTCTCTGCTGACACCTCTGTCCATTTTAAGAACTGTCCAGAGCAAGAGAAAATCCCCATAGAAAACATATGCTGCTCTGGACATTTCCTAAAATGGTCAGAGATGTCAGCAGAGAGCACTGTGCTCGTGATGTCAGCAGAGAGCTCTGTGTTCCAAAAAGAAAAGAATTTCCTCTGTAGTATTCAGCAGCTAATAAGTACTGGAAGGATTAAGATTTTTTTTTTATAGAAGTAATTTACAAATCTGTTTAACTTTCTGGCACCAGTTGATTTAAAAAAAAAAAAAAAAAAGTTTTCCACCGGAGTACCCCTTAAAAGGGAACCCATCACTGTCAAAATACTTCCCAATATATTATCAGCAAGTCATAGAGCAGGAGGAGCTGTGCAGATTGATATATTTTTCTGAAAAATATTCAGAATTACTTGTAAATTATTGATTTAAAGGGGTACTCTGGTTGTAAACACTTTTTTTTTTTCAAATCAATTGGTTCCAGAAAGTTAAACATATTTTACATATCTTGTAGGAGATAACTTAAGTAACACTCTTTAATATTGTTTGTTATGGCTCATTGGCTGGTAAAAGAATGGGTCCTATGCTCATTGTCCTTTTACAGAGCCTGTAAGAAGATTCCATGATCACCTGAAGAAGTACTCTGACTCTCTACATATCTAAATGTGAGAGTCCCGCCTCTTGGACGTCCTCCTATTAGAAGAACTTCAACTCCTAAGACATTCTTAAAGGGGTGCTCTGGTGGAAAACAATTTATTTTAAATTAACTGGTGCCAGAAAGTTTAACAGATTTGTATTACTTTTATTTAAAAAATCTTAATCCTTCCAGTACTTATCAGCTGCTGCATACTACACAGGAAGTTGTATTTCTTTCTGGAGTTCTTTCCAGTCTGACCACAGTGCTCTCTGGTGACACCTCTGACTGTATCAGGAACTGTCCAGAATACAAGCAAATCCCCATAGCAAACCTCTCCTGCTCTGGACATTTCCTGATACGGACAGAGGGGGCAGCAGAGAGCTCTGTGGTCAGACAGAAAAGAACTATACAACTTCCTTCTGAGCATACAGCGGTTGATAAGTGCTGGAAGAATTAAGATTTTTAAATAGAAGGAATTTACAAATCTGTTAAAGTTTCTGGCACCAGTTGATTTGAAAAAAAAAAATAATAATAATGATAATGTTTTCCACCGGAGTACCCCTTTAATCCTTCCAGTACTTATCAGCAGCTGTATACTACAGAGGAAGTTGTGTAGCGGGAAAGGTTTGCTATGGGGATTTGCTCCTACTCTGGACAGTTCCTGACATGGACAGAGGTGTCAGCAGAGAGCACTGTGGTCAGACTATAAAGAAGAACTTAATTTCCTCCTGAGCATACAACAGCTTAAAAGTACTGGAAGGATTAAGATTTTTTAATAGAAGTAATTTACGAATCTGTTAAACTTTCTGGAACTGGTTGATTTGAAAAAAAAAATTCCACCTGAGTAGCCCTTTAAACCTTTGTTTCATTTTAGCTTAAGAGTCAAGTGGGAGGTTCTACTTGGTCATTATCAGCCTTCCCTGGATGAGCAAGCCTGATGAGGTAGCTGTCAATCATTGAGTATGACCACCCCCTGGACTCCTAAGCCAAGAATAAGCAGAAGTTTAGAGGAATAAATCACAAATGATACTGAATCTTTTCCTATATATCAGTCTGCTCAGCTCCTTCTACCCGTCAGCGTGATGCTGACAGGTCAGATACCCTTTTTAACATAACAAGCTTCTGCTGAATCTAATACGGTAAATGGAAAACACATGAAGGATCCATAGATGGCTTCCAAGCACTCCTACCTAAAATGAGTATGGATGGGATTGTCATAATTTACTTGCTGACCCCATTTTTTTTTAAATAAAATGAGAAGAATAACATGAGAGGTGTATAATTATCTTTGTTGTGAGAGTTTTAGGAGATAAGAACAAATGGTCTGCTTCCTTTCCAAAAACAATGCCACTCTTGTTTTTGGTCTAGTATAGTATTGCAGCTCAGCCCCACACTTTATATGGCTCAAATGCAATGCCAGGCATGGCTCATGGACAAGAGTGGGGCTGTTTCTGGAGGAGAGGGAGCTAATCCAAATTTTACAAAATTTTCTTAAAACATACCTATCATACAATAACACCTATATATTACTCCCTAGGTCGTGCAGATGCTTCACATTACTTTTTTTTTTTATGTGTCTAGCTTCTGTATTTGGCTCACAGATCCCTTTGTTCTGCTGCTCACTCATTCTGACATCCACAGCTCAGGAAGGGACGTATCTGAGGTAAGCAGTGAGCCTATCCCCATGAATTCACTTCCTCCCTGAGTCTGCTGTACTGTGCTGGGTCTTTTCATCTAATCACTGCAGGCTGCTCTGTAACCCCCTCCTCTTTTTTTTTCAGATAGGAGTCTAATAGACAGGACAGGAGTGAACACAGAGGAGTTCTAGTCCCGCCCTCACTTCCTGGACTTTGTCCTAGTCTGTGTTACACCAGGGACAAAGATGAGCAGACGGACAGGATTATTTTCTGGATGCAAGACCCCTAGTGGTCTTTTTTTTTATAAGCCATGATTTCTATAAAATGGAGATAACAGGGGAGATGTCACAAAATCTGTCCAGAAGAAAAGTTGCTGAGTTGCCCATAGCAGCCAATCAGATCGCTTCTTTCATTTTTGAAAAGGCCTCTGAAAAAGGAAAGAAGCAATCTGATTGGTTGCTATGGGCAACTCAGCAACTTTCCCCCTGAACAGGTTTTGATAAGTCTCCCCCTTAGTACATTCTCTCCCGGATTTGTGTCACATGACCAAGATGGTCTTTAAACGCAAATCTATGGGACCTTCTCCCTCACGTGAACACTGCGGCTGAGCCCTCCTATCCCTGACTTGGTGCAGGAGACAGGCTCCATAGATTTACTGTAGAACCTGACTCCTGCCGGGATTTATTCTGATGCCATATTGGAGTTGGTAAGGGATTTTTCCTTATGCGCCAATTGGCATCAGCCTCACGGGGGGTTTACCTTCCTCTGGATCAACACAGCAGGGTTTTAGACTGAAATTGGTGGACTTATAAATATGTAACTATATAAGATCAGTGAGCTGGGGAGTGAAGCGCTCAGTCTTGTGCTTCTCCTGGCTTCATCAAGTGATCGGTCCGGGTCTGAACATTACATTTTTGACATGTAGCATTCTCACAAAGCCTTAATATTCAGACACCACAAAACATTTCTGTACTTTGGCCCTACTTTTCCAACTACAGAAATCGTAAGGGTGCTGTGTAACTCTGTCTCAACCATCCAGATGACCTGTTACCTGGTGGTGTAGACAGGTTATAGCTTTAGGGGTGTAGAGGATATAGTCTCATTCAGGCCCTGGAGCCCAAAAGGTCCCTTTACCCCAAATGAAGACACTGATTAACAAGTAATGCTCAATAGTTGGGGGCCCCCCATATCTACATTTTACACTGGGGCCGGAGAGCCGTAACGAATGCCAATACCTGAAGATATAGTTACCTTCCTGCTATGCTTATGTATTTAGATTATTATGCTGTTTCTTCCTTAATTATACCAACAATTGGAGATACATATATGAATCATGTAGTCAGCAAACTCCCTTGTATTTCAGCTTATTTACAAGCGCCAGACTTAGATATCACTATTTTCACATACAAATTCATATATCCATTAATCCATTTATGATTTTAACACTATGAACACCAGCTGACCAATACCAGTGCAAAGAAGGTGAATAACGTAACTTTTAATAATACCACTTAAATTAGCAAATAATATACCATGTGTATCAGTGCCGTGAAATATGGTAGAGTTTATAGAAAATAGTAACATTGCTAAAATATTAGCCAGATTATATCCAATCTCCCGGAGTGCTATTGATATATAGCAACTCACAGGTGAATATAATTTTACAAAATAGACAACTACAACTCCCAACGGGTTTCTATAATCCGTTTTGAAGACTTCCTCAGGGGAGTATAACATGCAAAATATTACATCACGTATGAATTCGTAGTTTGCATCACTCATACAATGGTAATGAAAAAGAAACTTTATAGGTACAGTGTAGGTATCAACTCCCACCCGGGTCAGGTGATAGTCATGGTCCCTTCTGCTGGATTACAGTCTGTTGATTCCTATCTATTTTATTGAGACCGGTGGCGTGCACTCCTGCAGTGGCAGAGAAACCAACTGACACTATAGGAGTGTGCGCCACTGGTCTAAATAAAATAGATAGGAATCAACAGACTGTAATCCAGCAGAAGGGATCATGACTATCACTTTACTCTGACTGGGAGTTGATACCTACACTATACCTATATGGTTTCTTTTTTATTACCATTGTATGAGGGATGAAAACTAAGAATTCATACGTGATGTAATATTTTGAGTGCATTGTTGTCTCTAATTGTTGTAGTCGCAGTATTGGTTTTAAGGCCATTTGGGGTGATAATCTAAATAGCCTGTATCTATACCTTATATCCCTATTTATCTATCTAGATACTCTGCATGTTATACTCCCCTGAGGACGTCGTCGTAACGGAAAATAGAAATGCGTTGGGAGTTTTAGTTGTCTAATTTGGATAACTATATTCACCCGTGAGGTGCTTATATATATCAATAGCCCTCCAGGGGGTCTGGATATAATCTGGCTAATATTTTAGCAGCATTACTATTTTCTATACACTGTACCATAATTCACGGCACTAATACACATGGTATATTATTTGCTATTTTAAGTGATATTATTAAAAGTTACATTTCATGCACCTTCTTTGCACTGGTATTGGTAAGTTGGTGTTTATAGTGTTTCTTTATTGCAAGGAGGATATGTATACATTCAGGACCTGACTAGTTTGCATAAGTAGTGGACCCCATTTATGATTTTGCATTATTTTTTGACATCCAATATTCTAGTTGATACTTACCTGCAGTATACAGTCATGGTCATACATGTTGCCACGCCTGAAATTTTTCAAGAAAATAAAGTATTTCTCACAGAAAAGGATTGCAGTAACATGTTTTGCTATACACATGTTTATTCCCTTTGTGTGTATTGGAACTAAACCAAAAAAAGGGAGGAAAAAAAGCAAATTGGACATAATGTCACACCAAACTCCAAAAATGGGCTGGACAAAATTATTGTCACCCTTTCAAAATTGTGGAAAGATTAGATTGTTTCAAGTATATGATGCTCCTTTAAACTCACCTGGGGCAAGAAACAGGTGTGGGCAATATAAAAATCAAACCTGAAAGCAGATAAAAAGGAGAGAAGTTCGCTTAGTCTTTGCATTGCATGTCTGTGTGTGACACACTAAGCATGGACAACAAAAAGAGGAGAAGAGAACTATCTGAGGACTTGAGAACCAAAATTGTGGAAACATATTAACAATCTCAAGGTTACAAGTCCATCTCCAGAGATCTAGATTTGCCTTTGTCCACAGTGCGCAACATTATCAAGAAGTTTGCAACCCCTGGCACTGTAGCTAATCTCCCTGGGCGTGGACGGAAGAGAAAATTTGATGAAAGGTGTCAACGCAGGATAGTCCGGATGGTGGATAAGCAGCCCCAAACAAGTTCCAAAGATATTCAAGCTGTCCTGCAGGCTCAGGGAGCATCAGTGTCAGCGCAAACTATCCGTCGACATTTAAATTAAACGAAACGCTATCGCAGGAGACCCAGGAGGACCCCACTGCTGACAGAGAGACATAAAAACCAAGACTAAATTTTTTCCAAAATGAACTTGAGTAAGCTAAAATCCTTCTGGGAAAACGTCTTGTGGACAGATGAGACCAAGATAGAGCTTTTTGGTAAAGCACATCATTCTACTGTTTACCGAAAACGGAATGAGGCCGACAAAGAAAAGAACACAGTTCCTACAGTGAAATATGGTGGAGGTTCAATGATGTTTTGGGGTTGTTTTGTTGCCTCTGGCATTGGGGGCCTTGAATGTGTACAAGGCATCATGAAATCTGAGGATTACCAACGGATTTAGGGTCGCACCGTACAGCCCAGGGTCAGAAAGCTGGTTTTGCGTCTGAGATCTTGGGTCTTCCAGCAGGACAATGACCCCAAACATATGTCAAAAAGCCCCCAGAAATGGATGGCAACAAAGCGCTGGAGAGTTCTGAAGTGGCAGCAATGAGTCAAGATCTAAATCCCATTGAACACCTGTGGAGAGATCTTAAAATTGCTGTTGGGAAAAGGTGCCTTCCAATAAGAGAGACCTGGAGCAGTTTGCAAAGGAAGAGTGGTCCAACATTCCGGCTGAGAGGTGTAAGAAGCTTATTGATGGTTATAGGAAGCGACTGATTTCAGTTTATTTTTTCCAAAGGGTGTGCAACCAAATATTAAGTTAAGGGTGCCAATAATTTTGTCCAGCCCATTTTTGCAGTTTGGTGACATTATGTCCAATTTGCTTGTTTTCCTCCCTTTTTTGGTTTAGTTCCAATACACACAAAGGGGATAAACATGTGTATAGCAAAACATGTGTCACTGCAATCCTTTCCTGTGAGAAATGCTTTAATTTTCTTGAAAATTTTCAGTGGTGCCAATATTTATGACCATGACTGTAAATATATTTATATAAATATAAAATATATATGTATTTACCGCTACATCAGAGCTGTGATCTAATGGACCAAAGCTGAAAAGAAGCTGGTAACTAAACTTCAGTAGGCGAACGTCTACTGCAGTGTTTCCAATCAGAATGCCTCCAGCTGTTGCAAAACTACAACTCTCAGCATGCCCAGAGAGCCAACATCTGGGAGTTGTATTTTTGCAAAGGCTGGAGGCACCCTGGTTAGTCTAAAATTCAACTGTTGTCATCTTGCCACTCTGTCTCTCCAACATGCTTTATACTGCAGCTCTCGTGTTGAATAACATTACAGCAACAACTCAACAATTGTTATACAGTATAGATGAACAGATTGAACTCTAAGAAGTCTATAAATTGGAGCTAAACCAGTGTTAGGAAATAACAGAATATGTTAATGTTGTAAGTTTTATTAAATTAAGTTGTCGGTTTTTTTTTTTTTTTTTTTCCTTTTTTTCTTTTTTTTTTTCTTTTTTTTCCATCTTTAAAGGAACATAAGACCATTAACTTAAAAAAAAAATGGATTTCTCTCCAGAAAAAAACATGCAGTCTTTCCCGTGACGGCAATGACTCTTGAGAAATCATTGTCTGCTCATATGATATAATGGCTAAAAACTACCCTTCTTGTCTATGGAGAAAATCGAAACCAAAAAAATATAGAAAGAAAAAATAAAAATAATAAAAATAAAATAGTTTAAAACGTCACATTTACAATAACTTGTCACAGTTCAAATTTGATAATTCCACATCACGGTGACACTCATGCAGTTTCAGAGGAGACTTGGGAAACCTTTTTTTTCCGGTGGCTTCGGTTTTTCCAATATTCTAGGAGGGGGGGAGGGGGGAGAAAAAAAATCTATTTTGTACACGATTCTATACAAATGCTGTATTTTTCCTTCTTTTTTTTACAATAATCGTTCACTTTAAATGGAAAAAAAAATTGAGGTCGATGCTCATGCTTTTTCCAAACTTCTCAGAGGCCAGGATGATCCAATCGCTTGGTATGTTCTGGACGTTTGCTCACTGCTCAGATTGGGGTGGATGGGGGAGGAGAACTGCACAGATATGGCTGTAGATAGTCTCTAAGGGTCCATTGTGTTTATTGTTTTTGTAGGGGACAAACAGATGGAAGCCCTCATGATGCAAAGTAGGAACTCTGCATGGAGTACAGTCGGTCAATGGGGTTTCCAACTCTGGCTTGCATGGAGTTGACTTCAGAAGAAGCCAGGAAGCAGTCACTGAGACTTGTTAAAGAGGTATCACTGTCAATATCGTGAAATATGGTGTCGTTACCTGGTAAAGAAAAAATAAAACAGATAACCATTATTACCATATATATTACCGGTATACAAAGCCCCTAGTAAATGGTGATATGACTGTATAATTCTGCCCATCACATTAACATTAAGTTCACGCCCATCTGACTGATTCCCTGAATTGTCAGACAAACTATGAACCCTCATGTCTCAGGAATGGAATATATAAATAAATTATAATAAGGTGTGTGATTAGCTAAAATCTAAATTTGGGTTGGCCACAGGCCAACTTTAACATGATGTAACTAACCTCTACGGTATAAATGTTATATTCTTAAAACAACGCCAGGAAAAATACACATTCAGATAGTGATAAGATTTTACAATGTGATTCAAAGTAAACATTGACATTGTCTTTGCTTGTTGTAATGAACTTTTTGATGGTGGATAAGGAAAGCAATAGACAGATTGGTGATGGTGGTGGTGGTGGTGGGTGGGGGGGCTTCTATGACTGTTAGAATGATAAACAATATGGAAGAGTAACTGGTGGATATCCAACAATCAGATCATCACCAGTCTATGAAAAATAAATGTTTTCCACTGAAATACTCATTAAAGGGAACCTGTCATCATTTTAATGCTGCCTGAACGAGTCATCAGGCCGCTTCCATTGGCTTCTCCGCACCCCACCAGCCTTGATTGATACATCGCTCCCTGTTTTGGAATAGGAACAGATCTTTCAAGGCCACCACCGTTACAATTTATGGTACAGGCAGCATTAAAGTGATAACAGGTTCCCTTTAAAATGAATTCAATTAATATATTAAATATTTGATCTTTAATAAACCCACATAAAGAAGAACACTTCTACTTGATTTCACAAAATGAGTGGCCTGACAGAGTTTCCTTATTGGTGGGACCTTCCAACACTCGATACTCCAGAATCAGCAAAAATTGTTCTTAGGCACAAGTAAAACTGGTCATATAATGCCCCAATAGGCAATTGAAAGAGAACCAGGCTGTAAACTATACAGGGGTAACCATTATCCAAATTCTTTACAATTCGCTGTTAAGGAAGTTTTTTAGACCTCAACAACAGTGTAACCTGTCTGCTTAGAACCCGAGGGATGTTGGATTCCAGTTGCATGGAAAAGTCTTTCTCTATCGTAGCTTGTCAATGTTCTACAGCAACATACTACACTCATCATATTATATTAGACAGAAACTGGTCACATCATTTGAGCATATATTGCCTTGACTGTGTGTCTGAGTGTGGTTCATGCCTTCCCCAACTGCACCTAAAAATCCATAGTGGAGAAGCCCACTGCAAAGTAAAAACCTAAGTGGTCTATGCTTATGGAAAGTCCACGTGTCTTCAGGCAGTAGTTGTCATGACTATAACAAATCACTCATTGCACACGAATGCACAAGGATCATTGTAACTTATACAAATTATAGGGTTAAGCATGTAAATTGTTGGTGAAAAAACATACATAGTTCTCCCGATCGGCAAGAACCTAAAGGTGATTATATTTAAAAAAATTGCTTTTAACATTTTGTAAACATACAACATAATTTGGCCAAAGCTGAGTAATATGACCAGGTAAAATTGGGCTGTTCCATTAAAATTATTTACATAGATAAAAATACTTAAATATTAGCATGACCTCTTGTATTCCAATGGGATCATACAGGGGTTATTATTTACAATCTACCGTTGGTGATACTTAGTGTCATTGTACAGGTTGCGCGCAGCTTACCATAAGGATTCATGTGGTCACCTGGCATTTGAGGAGGGGTGAGTCCTTGCTGGAAGGGGTCTGTGCTGTAGCTGTTCTGATCCATCGCGACGATCTGTTGCTGTGGGGGGGCCAGTGGGGCGTATGAGGTCATCATCCCTTCCATGCGGCTGGACATGACCTCTGACGGGTGACAAGGAGCCACATTAATGCACTCAGTCTGGCAAATTTTGTTATCTGTCTATCATTTGTCTTCTAACTCTTGTCATATAACATTATGTTTAACACTAAATGCTACAAAGACATAGGTACCCAATTTACTGTATACAAATATTAAAGATTAAAAGAGTTGCCCAAGATAAGAAAAAAAATATTGTATCCCAAAGCAGTGCCACTCCTGTCCATAAGTTTTGTCTGGTATTTCAGCTCAACTACATTCAAGTAAGTGAGTCTGGGCTGCAATACCATATAAAGCCAATTGGCAGGTCTGGTGCCGTTTCGGGGCAAAATAACAGATACTTATTTTCCAGTCTTGGAAATCCCTTTAATTTCTCTTTGACAGAATGGAAATAAAAACCATTACAACAGGCTGGAAAGAAAAGTTCACATAGGAGCAATAGGTATTGTATTAAGAGATTAGGGAGGTTAATATGTATATTATGGGCCCAGGTTGAAACACAATTTCAGACACACAGCTTCAAGGCAAGATAAGTGAGAATGTTCATGGCTATTCGCTAGAAATGATCACAGTGGTGTGAGTTAACATTAGACTTGTCCTCAGCAGAAGTTTAGCAGCTTGGATAGAGTTCCTCATAAAGTTTAGGATACACAGAACACTTGGTTTAAAGATTTAGAGGGACTTAAGCTAGAATTAAGTCTTTACAAAGGAAAGGGATTAGGTTTAGGGTTCTGATGGATCAAGTTTGGGAAACATTTTTATTTGAGATAGGGCTCGAATTATATTGATGTTATTTTTAGACAGCTTTACATATTGGACAGATTTATAAGGCTTTTATTATGGTTTTGGTTATGGCAAAAAATGTTGGCAGTATATGATATTTGATGAGGATTAATATATTTATACGGTTTAAGATATTACTTTTTTATTTTTTAACTGATAACCTTAAAGAATTTTCAAAACTGAAAATGTGTGTGAAATATTTTATTGCTTCTAAGGTTCTGTTCAAACTACTGCTTTTACGGTTTAACTAGTTTTGAAAACAACAGTAGCACAACCTGTGGCACTATTGTCCATCAATGGAAACCGCATTATACTTCAACAGGATCTATTCGAGAACAGACGCCACAACACTAGTGTGAACACATCATTAGGCAGTGTTAAATATTAGTTTGGGATTAGTGGGGAGGTACTTCCTAAAAGTACAAAAAGGAACCTATATCACCCCTATTCTTTAGCTTACATTACAGATGTTTAAATTAACCTGACCACAATGAATGACCACAACTTAAACCAGATCAAGCGCCCAAAAGTAGGTGCATACACTGGCTAACATACTCTTAATCCATGTTTCTTAACTCTAAGTCTACGTCTGCCTACATACCAGGTTAAAAGAAATGGGGCTGAGAATGACCCATGGCGGTCCCTATATGGACATGATGGTACCTAGTCTGGTGCTATGATTAAGTAATACAGCATTGTGTTAATACTTTTAGAAGCCAATGTTTGCCTACATGAAACTTAAGAAAGAACTATAGATAAGGGTAAAGAACAAGAGTACAGAAAAAGCAATACTAATAGCAAAAGTTATAACCTTTAGAGAACACAAAAGCAGTAGGAATGAATTGTTCCTATCTCCTACTAACAAGAACTAGTGACATAATTGAGGAAAAGTCAATTTTAGCATTGTCTTTTATATAAATATATATATATATATATATATATATATATATATATATATTCACATATTCATATCCTAAAGCCATAATGTACAGATCTCTTACATAGGGTACTATGGAAACGTGTCAAAGAGAGGACTACTATCAATATTGTATTAGTTACCTTGACCGAGTCTCTGAGAATTTTGTTGCTCTTGCTGTTGTTGGTGTCTCCGTGCTAATTTCTTCATCTGTTTAATAGAATGGTGGGAGACAATAAGTATGTTATAGAGTGGAAAATACTTATCATACCACTTATATACATAATATAGTGTGACCTACCTTTGCTCTTTGGTTCTGAAACCACACCTGGACCACTCTCACACTAAGTCCTGTTTCAGCCGCTAACGTTTCCCTGACCTGTCGAATTTACAGTAAAGGGTTATGTTCAATATCTTCAGTTATCATCCTATATATAAACAGATATGCATATACATAAGGTTCTATGTATCACGTTTTATCACTGAGTCACTGATAATATAATGGCATAAATAGTAGCATTCTGCTTCTTTCCACATATTTGTTAGCAACTTCCATACAATGAGACAGAATTGGGATTCTACAAGTCAAACTATTAAATTATCTGGGACATAACATTACAGGTAAAAGACAACTGTAATACCTATATCAAGAGAAAATCAGGTTCCTACCTTTCGGCAAGGCTTTGAAGACACCTCGAATGATGCTTTAAATGCCCTTCTTTGCTGCGTTGTGAGGATTGTTCGTGGTCTTTTAGGCCTCCTTGGGTCTTTACCATCATCACTGCCCTTGCCCTGACCCCCATGGCATTTTCCTGGCTTGACGTCACCTTCTTCTTCATCACTTTTTACTGTATTATAAATTACAGAGATGGTGAGTTGATGTGTAAGCAAAGTTTAACATTTGTTTATTTCACCTTATCTCGACAGAAGCAATTTACACTAAGACAATGTATCAAATTGTAGAATCATTTTGGTGAGAGCTTATAGAAGGATTGGCTAAGATTAAAGAATAGCTAAGAAAGAAAATGGAGGCATTAGAATTTAAATAGAAAAAGAAGATAGAAAGGGGAGAAGAATAAGAAGAGGACAAAGTAATAGAAGAAAAAGAAAGAATAGTAAAAAGATAAAGGAAAATAAAAAATGGGAAAATTAAAGCAATTGAGAAAGAGGAGAAAGACAGGGAAGAAGAAGAAGAGGACAAAGAAGAGGAAGAAAAGATAATGATGAAAGAAGGAAAAGAAGATGATGAAGAAGAACATGATGATGACAATGAAAAGGGAGAAGGTGGAGGAAAGGGAAACAAAGAAGAAGAAAGAATAGAAAGATCAAGGAGAAACAAAATGGGAAAATTAAAGCAATAAAGAAAGAGGATAATGATGATGATGATGATGATGATGATGATGAAAAGGGAGAACGTGGAGAAAAAAGAAACAAAGAAGAAAAAAGGAGCAGGAAAAGAAGAAGGAAAAACAAAGAAAAAAGAAGGAGCTGAAGGTAAAGAAAAGGAAGAGGAAAGAAAGGTATGATAAAGATGGTGAGGAAGAGAAGAAGAGGAAAGAAAAGAAGAAGTAGAAGCCAACAAAAAAGCAGAAAGAGTAAACAAAAGCTGTTAAAATTCTTGCATATTTTGTATCTTTTTTTCTTTTTGAAAATTTTGAGCCGTTTCAATGAATGAGTCCTTAGAGGATCGTTGGCTTCACATTTCACAGCCGTATACATCACACAGACAAACTCTTACACGCTGGACCACCAGACATCTGTGTAAAAATGTGGCAAAGCTATAAACTACCTTGAACAGCAACATAATAACACGCAGTGATATAATGACTTGTGCAGCAATATTGTAATATGCAAAGCTATAAAATAAAATGCTAGAGTTATAAGAACCTGCAGAGATATATAATGTCATGCTGTGAGTGAGAGGGTACAGTGATATATCATGCCGGCACATATACCACACGAAGAGGCATAACATTGTGCTGCCGAGTAACCTACAGAATAAAGGCCGTGGTAACATTTCTAGCCGTACAAGAAATAGTTGCAAAATAATAGCATTTCCATTTTCTTGTTTTCGGTGGTTAGTCTTTTTTGGCATTCTGTCTGCTTTTGCTAGGTTGTCTATAATAAGCGGCTTCAATCAATGGATTATTTGCTTACTTTGCTTGCTATAAAGAAACAGGTTTCACAGCCTGCAAAGACATATGTAGAAAGCAGCAGAAGCCTTGATACATTGTGACCTGTACAGTTCTTCATGTGACATATTAGTATATATTTTAGAAAGACTTTCTAAACTCAAAGGGGGTTTCGGGTTTAGAAAGCAAATTTACTAATAACGTTAGCTAGAATGGAAAGGGGCTACATTGAAAAGCTCTCTCTTAGGGACTTATAGGGACAGCTCATAGATTTTAAAGGGAACTGTGTAATGCTGGATTTATCCTGTGGAGGCACTGCAGGAAAATTAAAGGGGTGCTCCACTGCCCCAGCGTTCAGTCTGCGGAGGTCGTGATGTCATGACCACGCCCCCTCGGGACTACACAACACACCTCCTCAATGCAAGTCAATGGGAGTCTTTCATAGACTTGCATTGAGGGGCCATGGCGGCTGCCACTTTCAAAATGTTTAATATGTTTTAAAAAAAGGTTTAAAGGGTACCTCTCATCAAATAAACTTTTGATATATTTTAGATTAATGAATGTTGAATAACTTTCCAATAGCATGTTAATGAAAAATACGCTTCTTTCTATTGTATTTTTCCCGATCAGTCCTGTCAGCAAGCATTTCTGACTCATGCTGGAGTCCTAAACACTCAGAGCTGCCAGCCTGCTTTGTTCACAGCCAAACAGGCTGTGAACAAAGCAGGCTGGCAGCTCTGAGTGTTCTCCTTTGTGAACAAAGCAGACTGGCAGCTCGTAGTGTTTAGGACTCCAGCATGAGTCTGAAATGCTTGCTGCCAGGACTGGTAGGGAGACCCCTAGTGGTCATTTCTTCAAAGTGGAAAATTAAATAGAAAGAAGCATATTTTTTAATAACATGCAATTGTAAAGTTATTCTGCATGCATTAATCTATAATATATCAAAAGTTTTTTTGATGAGAGGTACCCTTTAAAAAAAAATTGCTTAAAAATGTAGCCAATGGCAAAGCGTACACACAGCCATAGGTGCTAACTTACCTGTGTTTATGCAGGACATGTTTTAAGCAGAGATTTTGTGCTCAATTTCCAAGATTGTGAGGTTTCTTGTCTGTCTACATTTTACAGGTGATGGGTTTAGATTTATCATAAAGAAACCTACACATATTCCTAGGTTGTGGAGAAATATTTGATTTTAGACATATCGGAGATTGGGTCAGTATGAAATACATGTTCCTATAGGTCAATTTGGAATTTAGATGTGAGATGTGAGCCAGACCGGGGACAGAGACCAAAATGAATGATGACGGTCTCTGTACAGCGCTGCAGAATAAGTTGGCTCTATATAAATAAAGGACTTATTATTATTACAGTCCAACAATAACAAAGGTAGAAATTAAAGCGGCACTCATTACTACGGGTTGGTAGTAAAACAGTGTAGTGCAGTGTCACATAAAAACAGGGGAACGGCAACGCTGGTTGACTTAATATTATTATGATACCTCGTAAAAAAAAAAAAAAAAATCCTCCTATCCAACATTTCTTGTGACTTCATCATGTAACCAACTGATTCGGCCTCTCTGGAGTACCTCTTTACGTTCCAATATTATGAATGCTTACTCACCAGAATCGGAGTCATCTGGACTCCCAGAACTTAGAAGGTCCTTCTCTTTTTCATAGTCACTTTTACATAAAAGCTGTCCCTCCTTCAGTACGAACTCGTCTCCCTTCCTGAGCTGTCGTTCACATACACAGCAGCAGAAGCAGCTCAGGTGATACACACACTCCAGGGCACGCATGACAAATTCTGTTGGGGCGATCTTCTCCATACAGCCACTGCATTTTGCTGCAAAAAGCCTGAAAGAGAGACATATATAATGGTGAGTTTATGAAATATCAATAGCTTTTACAACTTCCACAAAGGTAGACATCTAGATTTCTCAGATTGCAGGTAACCTGCCCAGTATAGATGGCTAAACATAATACTGACAGACAGTAATGGACATGATTAAAAAGGGTCTGTGCTTGTCTTGGGGGTAAATGGCTATGTTGTTATTCCACAACAACACTGTTGCTTTCTTTTTGTGAAATGGCTATTTTGTTGGAGTTCACTCTCTCCTACTACAAGTCCCAGGATCCCTTGTTTCTAGGTGGGAGGTGACTTTTCTCCCTCCCACACTTTTAGCCACCCCACCCATTGCAGCACAGCTAGGCTCCCTTCCATGCTGTGCTGTGGTTTCAATTACAGTTCCCTCCCACCCAGTGGTCTCTCCGACCATTAAAACAGACAGGCTCCCTTTGAACACCTGACTAGTGATGCAATGTCATGGGCTGCACTACAACCTGGGAAAAACTGAGATGACACTCATTTTGTAAGCTGTTGAAAATAAACATTGGGGCAAAGATCACATAAGAATTGTGAGACCACCATCACACACAGGTACGGAGACAATATTATGAACTACACTAACTTTACAGCCCCTGTAGCACAGTCATATACCTGGAATAACCCTTTAAAAGGGGCTTGGGCAGCACAAACTGTTGACCGTTTCCCATTAAAAAATGCCTATTTTTGTGAACAGTCCGGAAATGTAGATTTTAATGGTTTGCAGAAATAATGCTCTATTCGCAACAAAACATTGTTGCTGTGTAAACCCGATGCTGATATAATTTCAAAGAAGGCAACTTGTTAAAGAAGACAATATTTCATGTTCAAATGTGGTTTTGTGAATAACAATACCCCACATGTTTCTTCTTTTCTCAATTCTTTCATACTATAAATATTTCTATATATGCCCAGAGCTGTATATACAGTGCGGCCCCTGGCATTGAAAATTCAGGGGACTTATGAGCTTGTGACACATACAACATGAGGAGAGTCCAAAAAATATGATCGTTAAGCATTGTCATGAGAATCAAAGCCTACAAGTTTTGATTATGTGCCAAGTAAAGGGTTGTAGCTATAGGAGGTACAGGGGTAGTATTTGCACTTAGACCAGTGTTACCCAGCCGCAACTCCCAGCATGCACTGGCTGCCTCTGGATATGATGCTGAGCCCATGCACTCAACTTCTTTGGTAAACCACCACTTTGTCCTCAGTGTTTCTCAACCAGGGTGCCTCCGGCTGATACAAAACTTCAACTCTATGCACATGATGCTGATATGACGCTGAGCACATGCACTCAACTTTTCTTGTCGACAACCTCTTTGTTCTAACTCAGTGTTTCCCAACCAGCTGTTGCAAAACTACAACTCCCTGCATGCTGGTAGTTGTAGGTTTGCAACAGCTGGAGGCACCCTGGTTGGGAAAACTGACCTACACCCTAGTGTCTGAAGGTGGCGCATCTATCTATCTATCTCAAATCTATCTATCTATCCATATCTATCTATGTCATATCTATCTATCCCCTATCTATATCTCATATCTAGCTAGTTCACCTGTCCATACTCCAGCATGTCTTCTAATAATTCCTCTCAATATTCTCATTCATTCTTAATGCTGTGTAAATTACATATTTGGCCCTAGGTCTCCTCTTGCTGTGAAAACTTTCTGTTGGGTTAAGTCCTATAGTTAAAGCTTCTTGAAGCACGCTTAATGTGTGCACCATAGCCCCATTCTCTGGCCGTACAATAAATGCTGTAGTAAAACAATTAAACATGTTTGTGGATACACAGAAGGAAATTAAGGGCAGGAGAGAGATGGCCGAGCGGCAGAAGGAGAGATATTGGAAGAGTAAACATGGAAATGAAATTGCTAAGGAAAAGAGAAGGGCCAAATTTAACGCTAGAAGTGAGCTGCATAGATAAAGAATTAGGCGTCCATCAAACAGATGGTGGAGAGCGTCCCAGCATCCTCGGAGTGTATACTCACCATGAATCATCAACTTCAACCGGACAATTATATGTAAATAATAGCTCACCTACATCATATGTCTATACGTGTGATAAATATGTGTCAGCCATATGATGTAGGGAGGCTATTATTTACATATTACTAGCAGAGTGATGATAGATATGAGATTGATAAATAAATAGATAGATAGATAGATAGATAGATAGATAGATAGATATGAGATAGATAGATAGATAGATATGAGATAGATAGATAAATGTGAGATAGATATGATATAGATATGATATAGATAGATATGAGATAGATAGATATGAGATAGATAGATAGATAGATATGAGATAGATAGATATATATGAGATAGATAGATAGATAGATATGATATAGATAGATAGATAGATATGATAAAGATAGATTATATATGAAATAGATAGGTATTAAATAGATATTAGATAGATAGATAGATAGATAGATAGATAGATAGATAGATGGATAGGCTTTTCTTTACCTGGGGCAAAAATCTGTATGTAAATGGAGAAGAAGGAGGGTACATGAAATAGAAACCGACCATGTGGCTGCTATAAGGGCATTTAGAAAGAGGGGCCTACCCCTAATTGGTCCCAGTCCTTTTGCTACTAATAAGAAATTGAGCAGAACTCTTCCACACGGGCCAGTCCTGCCTATAGGTAAAATAAGCAGCCACCTAGAGAGCCCTCTTGAATGGGGGCACGGCTCTGCCTGCTGCAAGTAAGTTAGCAACCAGCCAGCATCTGAAGCACCCGCCGCTCATCCGAAGCACCCGTCCAGCCAGAATCACCATTGCGTGAGGAGGGGATTTGTAACAGTGTGTCACCCCAGTAGTAGGTGATTACATGAGGAGTGGGTTTGTTACAGTGTGTCACCCCAGTAGTAGGTGATTACATGAGGAGTGGGTTTGTTACAGTGTGTCACCCCAGTAGTAGGTGATTACATGAGGAGTGGGTTTGTTACAGTGTGTGACTCCTTTGTCGCCTAAGATGACAAAAATCCTTGCATCAGGGGCATTGACCTAAGGGTCATGGTATCCCTTTTTGCCCTTTGAGGAAAAATCTGACACCATAATAGGAGGCCACTTTTGATCTTTGCTGTGGAGACCCTTTTCTCCTTTTCAGTGTATGTCACTGTGGCCAATGCCATTGATACCCTACACCCAGGGAAGATGGCCCGTTTGGATATGCCCCTCAGCAGAAGGGCAATATTCTTAGATGTGAGGATCAAGGTAAATATAAGTTCGTAGAGTATCCTGTTTTTGGGGAGCCAAAACACATTGTTTTTTTTTTCTTTTTTTTATGGCAGACAAATCAATGTACCTTCACGGACCAATAGTACATCCCTTTGGATTGGACGGACACAGCCTTTACTATTGGGAGGGGCGCTCACCTATGTGCAAAGTTTGCCTCAATCTAGTGACCAGGCTGAGTATCAGGGTTGTGTTTGGGCGACTTTCCAGAACGTCTTACCCTTCAGATTCCACACAAAGAGGTTTCCAACATGTTTTACCTCTAGCATGTCCTCTATGCTGCCCCCAACGGGGAAAGTGACTGTGAACATCTACAGTATCTGTGCTTAGGCTATCCAAAAATAAGCCAGTATATTACAACGACTAAGAGGACATGACAATAAGAACAGCCTTATACATAACCGACCGGGTGCAGTACTTTCACTGAGAAAACCCATCATAAATCAGTGTAACCCCCCATGGTCTTGTTTAGGAACCACTGCAATAGTCTCAGCCTTTGTGCATGATTTGTAGGAGAAGTTTTGGCTCATAAATGTTGGCATGAAGAAGCTCCATAAAACGCCACATATTTCCCATATTCCATTGTAACACATCACACAGGCTTCTTACTACGTTCAGAATCATCACCTTCTCTATCCTGTCTGCTCCTCTACCCTTTCTCTATTATAGCTGTTATAACCTAGAAAATTGTACGTATACCTTATTTGTGTAGGGTTATCGAAGGTTAGTAGGCCCGGCATTAACCCTTTTAAGGCGAGAATGAGTTAAAATTCAGTTCTATCTGATAAGCACATTCAAAGCCGTAAAGAGAAGAAGTGATATCCGTCCCTCCTCCCTGACTAATAAAATACTTCCTGTGGATTCTCCTTTATGACCGATATCTATCACAAGGCTGAGAAATTTACGAGGACCCCTCGCGTTATTGCTCCAAGCTTTCGAATTAAAACGATTTTTCATTTCCAAAAGTCTTGCATGCTGTTGTTCCTAACAGCTCTCTCCTGCCCCCTGCTCCGCTTCGTATCGGTGCACAACGACACCCTAAAGACTTCATGTGTAATATTCTCAGAATAGGCATGAAACAGCTGCCGGAGAAGTAAAGAGATTTAACTGCAATTACGGCTCCGCTTAACAATTAGAACTTCTACAAAAATGGAACAAATATTTTTCTGTCTTTGTATCAGTTCCTGCTTGAAAAATTTCGACATTTTTTGATGTAGCTTTTTACAACTTACCGTAATTATTATTAATATTTGTCATTAAGTATAAATATTTTTTATTTGTTTATAAATATTTATTGTTTAAAGAGTATTAACTATACAGTATAATATCTTTTCACTATGGCAGCTAAACATACATGATCAGCCCAATGGGATTTGAGAGTTTAGTGTACTGTACAAATTAAATAGATATACTGAGTATTCTGCTATACCGGTTGGGGTTCATGATAACACAGAGATCAGAAGATGCAACCAAGTATGGAGACCAGAAAACATAAATATTAGGGTTGCCCATCACTGCCATTTCTCTACGTCTTAGAACAATAAAGATAGTACTAATAAGTTGTCTTTGTCAACCTTTGAAGCTCTTAACCACTTATGAGCTCTACCAGTAATTTCCACCAATTGTTGTGGTCATGCCTAGTAAGTAAAGCTAAAATCAATACAGCGATGCAATCTCTAGACTTTAGAGTGGATAAAGATGTCTTCTGACCAGGTTTATCAGGTTGAGCCATTATTCAGGTTCTATATAGACTTGTTAAGGCCCTGATAGGGCTCATTCACACTACAGAACCTCCGCCCGTCACTAGGACCACTCGGAAATGCATAAATAGTTGGTAATGCATTCATTAATGAACATGTTCATGTTCATTCTCACAGCAGAGTCTGGGGTCCGGAACTTAATTTTATTTACACGTTCGATCCATGATATCTTTAATATAGCAAAAAAAAAAAAAAAAGTCTGAAAAAATGGCAGCTTTTTATTTTTTAAAGGCTCAAAAGACTTAAGCTATATTCACATGATGGAATTTCCAAGTGGAATCCCGCTGAAAAATTCTGTAGCGGAAATTACACATTCCGAATTCCGCAAAATTATAAGACATGTCTTTAATGGCGTATTACGGCCATAGACGTCTTATCCCCCCCCCCCCCCATCTCTGTTCAGCATCGGGTGCAGCTCCAGTCTCCGAAGTGCCGGGTTTCAGGGACTGGAGACGTGACATCACGTCATGCCCCCATGCCACGCCCCCTCCACTCATGTCTATGAACAGAATGCCGGGTGTTGCACGGAGATCCGGTGGGGGGGATGGTTCCAGCGGCAGGACCCCCGTGATCAGATAGGAAATAAGATGTCAAGCGGAATCTGTGTTTTGAAAGTACAGAAATTCCGCTGGAATTCTGATCAAATTCCGCAAACCTGCCAAAAATCCGCAATCTGCTTCTCTGAATGAAATTTAAACAGGATAGCAAAAATTCCGCCATGTGAACATAGCCTTAGAATGAATTCACATATTGCAGGTTTGTTCAAAATTTTAACTTCCGTGGGTGTCCCACTCTCCTAAAGGGGATTTACAGAAAGTATGTTCTTGATGCTAAATCGTCATGATTGAAATGAGCAGAATCACTTTCATTTTTCATTTTTCGCAACAAATTTGCCAGCGATAGACTATCAGTAGGAAATCTATCATCTAAGGGAGCTGAGGCGTAGCCTGTAGCTTTTGGGCCCCAATGCAAAATCTGCAACAGGGCCCCATATGCCAAATATAATACTGGTCTCTTATGGGGCAGTTGTGCTTTTGGGCCCCCTTAGGCACCAGCGCCCCGATGCAACTGCAACCCCTATAGCTACGCCCCTGTGAGCAAGGTATCTGTCAGGTAGGGGTATAGCTATAGAGCAGTGTTTTCCAAACAGTGGTCTCCAGCTGTTACAAAACTACAACTCCCAGCATGCCCGGACAGCCGTAGGCTGTCCGGGCATGCTGGGAGTTGTAGTTTTGCAACAGCTGTAGAAGCACTTGTGGTGTCCCGGTATCGTATTGCATACCGTACCTTGTGTGGTGGTCCCCAAAGTCAAAGTAACTACGCTCAGATAGGATCCCTCAGGTAGGACAGCCCCTAGTCGCCTCTTCTCTACTCTAATTCTATACTGTTAATTAGTGTTGCTCGCGAATATTCGCAATACGAATTTTCTTCGCGAATATCGCATATTCGCGAATTCCCGAATATTCGCGAATATAGCACTATATATTTGTACTTACGATTATTCACTTTTTTTTTTTTTTTCACTGTACACATCACAGTGATCACCCCTCTCTGCTTCCAGCTTGTGTGGTGTAAAGAAGGCTCTAATACTACTGTGTGAGACTGGCGTGCGAAGTTTCGCATATGCTAATTTTCTATATGCGGATTTTCGCATATGCTAATTTTCGCATACGCGAATTTTGGCATATGCGAAATAAAATGCGAATATTATGAATATGCGAATTTAGCGAATATATGACGAATATTCGTCCATATATTCGCGAAATATCGCGAATTCGAATATGGCCTATGCCGCTCAACACTACTGTTAATACGTGTATATATTTCGTAATAATGTATATTTAATATAATGTACAGTACTTACCTTGTTTAGCGTCGCAGGACCTTCGGTCATGGGACCATGTTAATATCCTCTATGGTATGTTGGAGGACCTTTGGTTGTGGACATTCCATTATTATCTACCTCCCTATCACTCTTGGGAAGGGTGGCGGTAGGACAAGCATTACTGAGGAGCCCTCACCCTGGCGTCACGAATAGCAAGGGTTAACAAGGACCCTTTAGTCACCGCACAGCTACACTCCCCATACCCTACTCCCCCCAGGCTATCACACACTGTTTAGAAAACACTGCCATAGAGGGTGCATTAGTAGGACTGTAGTAGTGCAGATGGTATATGGTTCGGGGGTCTATACAGTAACAGATTTTGCATTGGAGCGTCAAATTATGTCTTTGCCGACAAAAGAAACCTAGAGGATATGCACAGAACAAAGAAAGTTGGCCGAGTTGCTACATGGAGCATTGATCAGTTGGCATCTCCTTATATATACTGGATTCTGAATGGCAAAGCTGGGAGCTAAGAGGAGATAAAATGTTGTACAAATAAGGTTACATATTTAACACAGGATCCTTAGAGCGGCATATAATAGAGCCGCCTGCTGGCACACACAACCCCTAAATAAGGTGCTGGTAATCCCAGGGATCTCATGTTAGCTGTGTGTATACAGGTGCTTCTGATCCTTATCCCAAACACAGATGCAGATAAAGCACCTTATCACATGTTGCTGTTTGCCGAGCACTTCTCTGCCTTTCACTCCCACTTTGCCTCTTCTCTCCTACTTATCTTTCCTTATTTAAATACCCCATAATAGAGCCCAGGCAGTGTTAAAGCGTCTGGTCGACGTTCCTCGCTTTCTCTCCTTTTGGCAACCATAGAGACAGCCCTCTTGCAGCCTCCTGCCCTTTGGGAGCTTAGATATACAATTGTGCATCTGCATCAGTTCGGTATCGCGGATCTGTGGTGTGTTATTTCAGGAATATATCCCGTCACTAAGGCTATGTTCAGACGTCAGGTTGTCCGCACGGGAAATCTCTGTGCCGACATTCTGCAACCTGCTGGAAGACCGCTCGGAAATGCGCCATCTCCATAGACAGCAAGGGGGGTTGACAGAAATAATGGACCTGTCCATTATTAGGACAGCAGAATCGGAATTTCCCCGACAGATACATCTGGCGTGGAAATTCCACTGTGTGCACACCGCAGCAGAATCTCATTGAGTTCAATGGGACTCTGCTGCTGCGGTATGTCCGTACGGAAGTCCACATGAAGATTCTAACGTCTGTACATAGCCTTACTTATATAGGCCATAAATATTATTTCAGCAAAAGCTGAATGAAATTTTTTTTAAATACAATATAGCCATGTTCACACCGATCGGAAATTCCATTGCAGCAGAGTCCTATTGTTTTCAATGGGATTCTGTTGCATTGTGTATACGTCAGAATTTTTCGCAGCGGAAGCATCTGCCGTGGAAATCACAATTTCCGCCTCTGCAGAAAAAGTGTATATGCCAATTCTTTCTGCGGAATCGGCACGGAAATGCATTTCCAAGTGGTCCTAGTGCTGGCAAGTTCTGCCAGCACCCAGTGTTTGCGAAATGTTCCCCAGAAATTTTCCAGGCGGACATTCCACATAAAATTCCACCTTGTAAACATGGCCTTAGGCAGGATCCAGACATGACAGATCTGCGGTGGAAAATTTTAGCCAGATGTGGTCCCAGCCAGATAATTGTGCAGTGATATTAGGATGATATTGTTTTCTTAATTTTTTTATTATTGCATTTTTGGCAGCAATGTTTTATAATTGTCACAAAACCATGCCATTTGGTAAAAACTGCTTGGATTACAAAAGTCACAGCGAAAGAAAGTGACCAAAAAATGCTCCTTGTGTAAATATACACACTAAGGCCATTTCTTGTGACCTTTTCTTGTGTTCGTATCATGGACGCAATTTCCAGTCCAACCATTGGTCTAATGACCCAGATTTACAGTGTCCATAGTAAATTCACCTGAAAGCATGGGTCAATAAACATGAGACAGAACAGGCCTAAAAAAAATAGTTAGCCAATAATGCATATCCTGCTATGTATAAGTTAAATGGACACAAACACATTTTCAGTTCAGGGCTATGGGGGAGCTAAGTATTAAACCCAAGGCTAATGGGGATTAAACCATTGCCCGCCATTCCTAGGAGCAGAATTGTCTTGTGTTTAAGGATACACCCGTGAAGCTCAAACGTTCCTATTGTTCTTGTTCATTAGGGTCATTCAGTCTTTTATTAAACTGCTATAAGCAAAGAAGAGCCCAAATGGGTTTAGATACTGCTCAGCAACACAGGGCATAGTGCAAGGATGACAAAGGAGGATCTCCACCATCTTGGGTCCAGAGCTGTCACTTTTAAACAAACAGATACTTGGATAAATATTTCTTTTATGGTGAAGGGTGCAGGGGAGAGAATGAGCAGCAGGGGACTTTTTGTCTCCCTGCTGGAGTTTCTTTTAAACTTTACATACTTATTGTTATGCAGGTACATTACCACCATTGTGCGGAGAAAATGAACTACCATGCAAAATTGTGCAGAACTGATGAGCTAGGTCACGGGTGTAGTAGTGTTAATAGAGGGTGCAGAGGTGGCTGTGACACTAGGAGGTGCAGAGGTAGCAGTGTCAATAGGGGGTGCAGAGGCAGCAGTGTCAATAGGGGTGCAGAGGCAGCAGTGTCATTAGGGGGTGCAGAGGCAGCAGTGTCAATAGGGGGTGCAGAGGTAGCAGTGTCAATAGGGGGTGCAGAGGCAGCAGTGTCAATTGGGGGTGCAGAGGTAGCAGTGTCAATAGGGGTGCAGAGGAAGCAGTGTCAATAGGGGGTGCAGAGGCAGCAGTGTCAATAGGGGTGCAGAGGCAGCAGTGTCAATAGGGGGTGCAGAGGTAGCAGTGTCAATAGGGGGTGCAGAGGCAGCAGTGTCAATAGGGGGTGCAGAGGTAGCAGTGTCAATAGGGGGTGCAGAGGCAGCAGTGTCAATAGGGGGTGCAGAGGCAGCAGTGTCAATAGGGGATGCAGAGGCAGCAGTGTCAATAGGGGGTGCAGAGGTAGCAGTGTCAATAGGGGGTGCAGAGGCAGCAGTGTCAATAGGGGGTGCAGAGGCAGCAGTGTCAATAGGGGGTGCAGAGGCAGCAGTGTCAATAGGGGATGCAGAGGCAGCAGTGTCAATAGGGGATGCAGAGGCAGCAGTGTCAATAGGGGTGCAGAGGTAGCAGTGTCATTAGGGGGTGCAGAGGCAGCAGTGTCAATAGGGGGTGCAGAGGCAGCAGTGTCAATAGGGGGTGCAGAGGTAGCAGTGTCAATAGGGGGTGCAGAGGCAGCAGTGTCAATAGGGGGTGCAGAGGTAGCAGTGTCAATAGGGGGTGCAGAGGCAGCAGTGTCAATAGGGGTGCAGAGGTAGCAGTGTCAATAGGGGGTGCAGAGGCAGCAGTGTCAATAGGGGTGCAGAGGCAGCAGTGTCAATAGGGGGTGCAGAGGTAGCAGTGTCAATAGGGGGTGCAGAGGCAACAGTGTCAATAGGGGGTGCAGAGGCAGCAGTGTCAATAGGGGATGCAGAGGCAGCAGTGTCAAGAGGGGGTGCAGAGGCAGCAGTGTCACTAAGGGGTGCAGAGGCAGCAGTGTCAATAGGGGGTGCAGAGGCAGCAGTGTCAATAGGGGGTGCAGAGGTAGCAGTGTCAATAGGGGGTGCAGAGGCAGCAGTGTCAATAGGGGATGCAGAGGCAGCAGTGTCAAGAGGGGGTGCAGAGGCAGCAGTGTCACTAAGGGGTGCAGAGGCAGCAGTGTCAATAGGGGGTGCAGAGGCAGCAGTGTCAATAGGGGGTGCAGAGGTAGCAGTGTCAATAGGGGGTGCAGAGGCAGCAGTGTCAATAGGGGGTGCAGAGGCAGCAGTGTCAATAGGGGGTGCAGAGGCAGCAGTGTCAATAGGGGGTGCAGAGGCAGCAGTGTCAATAGGGGGTGCAGAGGCAGCAGTGTCAATAGGGGATGCAGAGGCAGCAGTGTCAATTGGGGGTGCAGAGGCAGCAGTGTCAATAGGGGGTGCAGAGGCAGCAGTGTCAATAGGGGGTGCAGAGGTAGCAGTGTCAATAGGGGGTGCAGAGGCAGCAGTGTCAATAGGGGTGCAGAGGTAGCAGTGTCAAAAGGGGGTGCAGAGGCAGCAGTGTCAATAGGGGTGCAGAGGCAGCAGTGTCAATAGGGGGTGCAGAGGTAGCGGTGTCAATAGGGGGTGCAGAGGCAGCAGTGTCAATAGGGGGTGCAGAGGCAGCAGTGTCAATAGGGGGTGCAGAGGCAGCAGTGTCAATAGGGGATGCAGAGGCAGCAGTGTCAATTGGGGGTGCAGAGGCAGCAGTGTCAATAGGGGGTGCAGAGGCAGCAGTGTCAATAGGGGGTGCAGAGGTAGCAGTGTCAATAGGGGGTGCAGAGGCAGCAGTGTCAATAGGGGTGCAGAGGTAGCAGTGTCAAAAGGGGGTGCAGAGGCAGCAGTGTCAATAGGGGTGCAGAGGCAGCAGTGTCAATAGGGGGTGCAGAGGTAGCGGTGTCAATAGGGGGTGCAGAGGCAGCAGTGTCAATAGGGGGTGCAGAGGCAGCAGTGTCAATAGGGGATGCAGAGGCAGCAGTGTCAATAGGGGGTGCAGAGGCAGCAGTGTCAATAGGGGATGCAGAGGTAGCAGTGTCAATAGGGGGTGCAGAGGTAGCAGTGTCAATAGGGGGTGCAGAGGCAGCAGTGTCAATAGGGGGTGCAGAGGCAGCAGTGTCAATAGGGGATGCAGAGGCAGCAGTGTCAATAGGGGATGCAGAGGTAGCAGTGTAAATAGGGGGTGCAGAGGTAGCAGTGTCAATAGGGGGTGCAGAGGTAGCAGTGTCAATAGGGGGTGCAGAGGCAGCAGTGTCAATAGGGGGTGCAGAGGCAGCAGTGTCAATAGGGGTGCAGAGGCAGCAGTGTCAATAGGGGGTGCAGAGGCAGCAGTGTCAATAGGGGGTGCAGAGGTAGCAGTGTCAATAGGGGGTGCAGAGGTAGCAGTGTCAATAGGGGGTGCAGAGGCAGCAGTGTCAATAGGGGGTGCAGAGGCAGCAGTGTCAATAGCGGGTGCAGAGGCAGCAGTGTCAATAGGGGGTGCAGAGGCAGCAGTGTCAATAGGGGGTGCAGAGGCAGCAGTGTCAATAGGAGGTATAGAAGTAGCAGTGTCACTAAGGGGTGCAGAAGTAGCAATGTCAATAGGTGGCCAGTGGTAGCTATTGGAATAGGGCGTGCAGATGTAGCAGTGTCAATAGGGGGTGCAAAGGTATCAGTGTCAATAGGGGTACAGATGTAGTAGTGTAAAGATAAAGCAGTGTCAAGAGAAGGGCCAGAGATAGAAATGTTGATAGAGGGTACAGATGTAGGGGTGTAAATAAGGGATGCAAATGTAGCATGTTTTATAGGAGTTGCAGTTAAAGCAGTATCAATTGGGTGTGAAGAAAAACAGTGTCAATAGAGGGTACAAAGAAATCAGTGTAAATGGGGTTTCAGACAAAGCAGAGACAATATGGGTGGCAGAGGTTGCAGTGCCAATAAGTGGTACAGACAGCCATGTCGATAAGGAGTGCAGACATAGCAGTGTCAACAGGGAGTGCATAAGGAATAGTGTCACAAATAGCCTCCTGTCACATAAAAAGACAAAAGTTTTTTAAATGGTATAAATGCAACTGATAGGCCTGACAGCTTTGACTATGGCACCTTATGGGGGCGCCGTACTGTAGTGCTGTAGTGGCACATATAGTGGCACACAAAATAATTTCATCCACTTATTAAGATCTAATTTTACAACACTGGTGGAATTTTCCCCGGCAGCACAACAAAGTTAAGTCCAGTATTAAAGCAGCCTAAGCACCAGATACTTTACACACCTCTCCATGCAGCCCCGCATTGCTGTACGGTTCTGCCGTCGTAACCAAGGCGTCTAATTCACACACACTGTGTGTGGAAGGTTGCTAAGTGAGATTAAACCTTTTACTTGGATTTAATCCCTCCAACTCCCGTGTCACTGAAAGCTATTTGAATTCCTTGCTCTTGTTTGATAGTAAACAGCAGTGTGAATACACAACACAGAGGGGACCGGACCCCCACATCTCTAATCCTTACCCCCCCACCACCACCCTTGAAATATTTTTTAAGGTTGCTATAGCATTGAGTCATGCATTGGTATGCACTTAAAAAAAAATCCCGCTGAGTCTTAGCCGGAAAAAATAAGCAACGGATTAGGGTTTAGGGATAAAAGAAGAGAGCGAGGAATGGAGGCAAAAAAGGGTTAACTGCATGGTCGCCAACCCTTTCAACTTCATGCATTGAGTCAAGGTATAGCAGGATCCTAATTCCCTGTGGAGCTTTTACTGAAAATGTAAATTCTATGGAGAACACGCATCCCGACTAATTTTTTCGCTCTATAGGTTCTGGAGCCGTAGCTATAGGTAGATGTGCACGCCACGGTCATTAAGAAATGTGGCTCCCAGTGGACCTGACCCTTGACCCCAGGAACATGTCCCATCATTAGGAACCCTCAGCTTCACTTCCAACTGGTTTTTTAACGCATCAGTGTATTTCTAGTAGAGCCGACCTATTAGCCCATTAATCATTGGCGTTATTAGCCGGGTCAATGTGGCCCTTCGAGTTTCTGACCCATTAAACATGTTGGCTAGTTTACTGTAACGTGGGTCTGACCCTTTAACCTATTAAACATGTCACCAGCATTCGGTCACTTTTCTTTACGTGCGAATAGTTAAATGAAAATCCACTAAAGAACTGTCCCCATTAACTCCGAACATCACAGCAGGGACAAAAGCATCTGCTGGTAGCAATTGTCCCCGACGGGGTATATATTAAACCTGTCCTAAGCCTTCTGTTAAATGTCATTTCGGCCATAAAAATGTAACAATGACAGAGGGAGGAGACAGCACTCGGAGATGGCTCCCCTCTTCTTTTCGAGTATTAATAATTTACAGCGCTGATGAGTTTGTAGTAGAAAGCGATCGGACTCCTGGAGGGAGAACATTAATGTGGGTATTTACGCCGCTTTTCTTGCCAATCAGCGGCTAATTTGCTGGTCCCATGTCTCTATGGAAGTTATTTCCAGATTATTTCTACACAAACTCACAACATTTATTTTCCGACCATGAAAATAAAAAAAATAAAAAACAACCAACAATAACACTTTGGGGTTCACTTACTTATTTACTTAAAATATAATTGTAGTATTTTAGGATTAAAATGCTGCTAAATTTCGGTTCAGTGCATTTAAATAGTGTGCATGGAACCATTTTTAGACATTTAAACCTTTTTGAATATTTTTATGGGATCCACCTTAAAAAAAAATTCCACCTTAAATAGGCACTGTGAGAATCAAAAACTGTACATTTTAGCAAAACATTACCCTTTCTTAAATACTTTATAAAAAGTACCGTAATCGTTTTTTAGAAATCATGGATTATAAAAACGACCACTAGGGGTCCCAATACTATCCAAAACATAATCCTGTCCGACTGCAGCATCATATTTGTTCCAGCTGAAGCACAGGCTGGGACAAAGTCTAGAAACAAAGGGCGGGACAAGCACTCGTCTGTGCTCACTCCTGTCCTGTCTATCAGACTCCTGTCTGAAAACAGAGGGCAGGGAGTTACAGTGCAGCCTGCAGTGATTGGATGAAGAGACCCAGCACAGTAGAGGAAGTGAATGCATGGTGAGTGAGGGCGGGCTCGGTGCTTGCCTCGGACATGCCCCTTCCTGAGCAGTGGACATCAGAATGAGGAAGCAGTAGAACAGAGGGATTTGTGAGCCAAATACAGAAGCTAGACACATAGAAAAGACATGTAAAGAATCTGCATCACCTAGTGAGTAACATATAGCTTTATTTTTTCTATGATATGACATGTATGGTTTAAACAAGTCAATTAAAATCATTATTTTTTTTCTATGATGTTGGTAAAGTAAATATTGACTTAATTTTTTGTTATAAAGAATCAACTAAATAATTACTGGCTGCCATAGCGGTTGCTACTCCGCTTTCTGAGAGTCCTGAATAGCTCTAGAGATCTCCAGAGATTTGTTTCAGTTCCAATTCCACAAATCTGACTGTTGGATTCGCTTCTTATCCCAATTCAGATATTGAAACATTACAATTGCCCTGTGATTGCCCATATAAAGTATGTACAGGAGCAGGGACTCCTGTCAAAGACTCTTGCGCAGTGCATGTTCGCTGGAAAGGGTGGAGGGCGAATGTCATGCCTGTAAGTTGAGATGCAAGTAACATCGCTGGTTGCCTCCAGTGTGCGAGAACATCAACTGAAACAAGTAACCAAAAGTTTTGAATTCTAAAAAATTTGAATTTTTAGTGAAATTTTTACCAAATCAAATTTGTGCCCAATCGATTTAATCAATACAAATAAGACTTGTATATTTCTGCATAACCTGGGAGATTCCCTAGATCAGTGTTTTTTCCAATCAGTCTGTCTCCAGATGTTGCAAAACTACAACTTCCAGCATGCCCGGACAGCCGTAGGCAGTCCGGGCATGCTGGGAGTTGTAGTTTTGCAACAGCTGGAGACACGCTGTTTGAAAACACTGTCCTAGATTTTAGGGGAGCTGTAAAGGTGGCCATACTGGGTGTCACCTAGTGTTTGCATGTAACAGAAACAACTAATAGCTGAATAACATTTGAAATAACTTTACAAAAGAAGTGTTCAATTTCCCTGCAGCACCCCCACAGATTAAATGAGGAATTACATGGTGCCAACACCAAAATCAATAGGTCTTGGTCATCCAAAGAGAGACAGAGGAAAGCATGGGTAATTCATGGACATTACAGATATGGCATTGCCCTAAGAGGGTGTTTATAAATGGGTTTTCCAAACCAGATGATCAACATATATACCAGAACAAGACCCAACTAAAAAGAGAGTTCAAGAAATTGTCCTTGACCGGCATAGTCCGTCTCCTGGTAGATCACAAACTTATTTCACTCTAGAGCTCACAGGAGCACGGCAGAAAGCTAAAGCATTGGCAGGGGAAATGGTGTTTGCTTTCCTATGTAGCGCAAGGTTATCCTAAGGACAAGGAAAGACAGAATAAAACAAAATACACAGAGGAAGCTGGCAGGCGCTGCAAAGAAAAACACAGTCTCAGTCAATAAGATGCATTGTGAGAACTACAGGGAACGTATATAGACATCCATGACCCAACAAAGAGGATGCCTCCTGAGCCTCCTGCAAATGCTCACCGCAACCGGGTTGAAAAATAAAATTCTAATTCGGCCTATGCCAAAAGCTTTTGGGTTCTAATACAAAATCTGTATTGGGGGCCCCACCATGTGATATGTTTTTTGGCTGAGGGACCAATTGTTTAGCTGCCTCTTCTGCTGGCAGAAACCCACTCAACCAAACCATGCATGTGGTAGCCATCTTCTGCTTGTAGAGACCCATCCAACCAAGCCATGTGGTCACCATATTGGGGTTAGCCATGTTAGTTGGTTATTTAAAGAGATTTGTTGATAAAGTTGTCACACTGAAAATACCATTGGATGTGACCTCCATGCATGTCCCTTGAGAGTGTCCAACGGGACCAAATCTGGCAGTCCATCGTGGGCAAAAGAAGAACAACCGATAGTGACGATCAATGGGCAACTTTGGGTTGGTAATATCTGGGCATATCTATGACTGGAAATAAGAAATACTCTTCTAGATTCACATTGCTATTGTCTTCTGTCCAGGTTCTGGGTCTCATTGTCTCTTTTTTAGCGATGAACGGACCCAAAATGTGTCAGAGCACAACTGGGCCACCACCAGGTCCTGACGGATCCTATTGACCTGAATGGGGTCCGTCAGGGGTCGGGTAGTTTACCGGAGAACAAAAATAGTGCATGCACAATTATTTTCTTTGCTAAACTCCCATTTTTACAATGGACTAGCCGATGAAGATTCATATAGCAGAGCCCGGCGGCAATGTGAATGAGCCCTAAAGCATTGCTAAAATATCATAACTTGCAGATGTGTAGCTGTAAGGGGTTGAGAGGTAGACATTTTGAAGATAGAAAAAGTAGAGCTATCAAGTCAAGGTTGTCATATGTAGTATGACTGTATGTCAACTAAGGTTGGGCATACACATTATATAGCTGGCGGCTATCCCTCTTCATCCCATCTTAAGATATGAGCTTTTTGGGTCGGCAATGGCTATTCTACTCATGCGCAAAGCAATGTACTGTATTGAACCTGCTGGTATACCAGCCTTTAAAGATGGCTCCATAGTTTGGTCAGCCGAACCAGTGTTCAGACGATAACTATCTCTCCTAATCCACCCATGAACATGCAGGCTTGGCAGGGCTGGAGAACAAAAGCTTTGTTGAAACCCAGCTTGCCCAACCCTTCTCTCTCCTGCCTATCTGGCCAAAATCTAAGGACTCATTCACATTGCCGTTGGGTTCCACTATATGAAGCTCCTTTGGCAATTCTGTCAAAACGACGGGAGTTTAGCGGAAAAATATAGTGCACACATAGTGATCCCAGACGGACCCTTTCAAGTCAGTAGGATCCATCGGGACCCGTTGGTGACCCAGTGGAGTCAGTTGTGCTTCGACCTGTTTTGGGGGCCATCAAAAGAAGCCGAACTGACCCAGAATGGGACGGAGCACAACGGCAATGTGAACACTGCCTAATCTGTATGGCCAGCTCAAGAGAAGAGCCGGGACCTCCTCTATGATGTCCACATGACCTATTACAGTGTTTCCCAACCAGGGTGCCTCCAGATTTTGCAAAACTACAACTTCCAACATGCTCGGACAGCCACTGGCTGTCCGGACATGCAGGAAGTTGTAGTTTTGCAACAGCTGGAGGCACGGTGAAAAATATTGAAACCTAATAGGCCAAATGCACCAGGGTTCTTGCCATTGGACAAAGCCATTAACTAACATGCTCAGCTCTGCTACATCTACCTATAAAATCTACAACACAATAATAAGCAAAATGACAATGTAAGTTCTTCTTTATTGTTACTTAGGGCTTAAGCACACACCGGAGTTATCTCCGAACCATCTTGTCTCATCTCCATCAGACATTCGGTTGACGGATATCAATTTTAAATGAAAATCTACGTGGAGACATTCCTGGCTCTACCCGTGGCTCGGTTTGTTTGTTTTGTGTTTTTTTTTTATCCCCTGCTCTTTAATATCCCTCTTTCCAATTTAGAGTATAAATAATTGGAGCAGCCTCATAAAAAAACGCCCGTGCCCGCGTCCCCAGAGCCGTGTAAAGTCTTCTTCTAAATGCTCCTTAATCACCGCCCCGTTATAAAATTACCATAGTAATGAGCTTTAAATGGAGCCTCCTTGATTTTTAATTAAGCTCCCAGCAGGTTACAGAATGAATAAATATATAAATGTATAAAAGAGATTATTGAAGAATAGAGGCAGTACTCTTCCGCTGTCTACCGTATAACCCGTGCCTTACCACCAGGTACTATGAAATCGGTCACAGCAGTATACATATATGAATGACTGCCGCCTCGTAGGCAACGTAAAAACTAATATTTTATTTTATTGAAATATATAGGAATAGCTAAAAAAGAACAACCAACAATAATCAATAATAACAAACTGCCTATATTTGCATTCTGTGTCCTGGATCCCATTTTCGAGGCATTTAGTAGTACTGTATATAGGTGTTCTCTTTGAGGGCATAACATTATCCTGTTAAGGTATATAGGAATCATTCACACCAGTAGACATATATGAAGTATTGCCGCCTTATAGGCAACATAAATATTAATAGTGTATGTTAAGTGCAATATATATAGGAATAGCTAAAAAAAAATAGCATTAAAGGGATACTCAGCTGGAAAACATTTTTTTTAAATCAACTGGTGTCAGAAAGTTAAACAGATTTGTAAATTACTTCTATTTAAAAATCGTAATCCTTCCAGTACTTATCAGCTGCTGTATGCTCCACAGGAAGTTCTTTTCTTTTTGAATTTCCTTTCTGCCTGACCACAGGGCTCTCTGCTGACACCTCTGTCCAGGTTAGGAACTGTCCAGAGCAGGAACAAATCCCCATGGCAAACCTCTCCTGCTCTGGACAGTTCCTGACATGGACAGAGATGTCAGCAGAGAGCACTGTGGTCAGGCAGAAATTAAATTCAAAATGAAAAGAACTTCCTCTGGAGCATACAGCAGCTGATTAGTACTGGAAGGATTAAGATTTTTGAATAGAAGTAGTTTACAAATCTGTATAACTTTCTGGCACCAGTTGATTTAAAAGAAAATGTTTACCCCTTTAGAGGCCTTTAGTAGTGCTGTATAGATGTTCTCTTTGAGGGCATCTGGTATAAAATAGTTGAAACATTAGGACAGACACCATCCTATTTGGGTAAATAGAAAACTTTGGCTAAGTTCCCACATTGTAAAATATATTGACATATTTTATTTTATTTTACGCACAGATTTTTATTCGTCATCACCCAATAATTGCTGAACAGACACAGTGCCGAAAAATGGATGAAGATGTGCTCATTAAACAAAACGTGTCAGTACGTCGTACAATGTGTAAACTGAGGTCTTAGGCCTTCACACAATGGAATTTCAGGGCGGAATACAGCGGAAAAATTCCGCTCAGAAATTCTCATTGCTGGAATTTCCATGGGGGATGTTCCCGATTCCAGTGACTGCCAAAAACATGCCAATTCTTTTAGCGTAATCCACTAAGAAACGCACTGCCGTCTATGGAGGCAGCGCAATTTGGAGCAGTCCTAGAGGTCCTAAAGCCATTTGTGGACACGGCAGGCATTCCGCAGAATTTTTGCCATGGCCTTAGAGTGGGATCTCCTTTTTGAGTCCCTCCAGAACAGGGAACTATTGGGTTGTTCTATTAGGATAAACCCTATCGACAAGCAAGTTAGGTCCCATTCACATTATGATTCCTGCAAACATTGTAGGTATTTGTCTCGCAAGCCTTTTTGACGGTTCAACCCCACCATGTTCCAAGTCGAAGCATTGACTTTAACGGCAGACTACACTTTTGAGTTTTGCCCAAAAATAGTATACATACGGGAAATGGACCAAACGTAGTCACTATTAACAGTAGTAAGTGCTCACCGCAATGGAAAGGATAACTTAACTCGTCCTCTTATACTGTATATGTCTTGGCGGCGCTCCCAAGGTAAATATTCTGCAGAAATACAATAAGAAGTCCAGCACTCCATCAAATGGGCCTGCCGGGGATACATTGTAGTATACGTTGGCAAACCATTTTGACCGGTTGCCAACGTACACCGGAGATGTGATGTGAATGGGGCCTTGGGGCCATTGAAATGAGTGGTTCCTGTTCAGCAAGACTCAGCCCAACCATACAATCCACAGTATATGCTACAGTTGCCTATTTGCCGATGTGTCCTTATGAAGAGATAAGGTTGTCCAAATGGGTCATCACTTTTAACTCTTACTACTATTATGGATATATCTTTCTTGATTTTGAGGCTTTGCATTGGGAACTGGACTGTGTATGAGCAAGTGAAACTCTTACTTCAACCATTGGGAACTTCATCGGGAACTGGACTGTGTATGAGCAAGTGAAACTCTTACTCCAACCACTGTTAAAAAATCTTACGAGCCAATCTTTCAAGTCAAATGTATTTTCAGCGCATCACTGATAAAATATCTAAATGTGCAGCTATAAGTATTAAATCGGTTGCATCATAGCAATGGGTCATACCACGTCACCAGCTGCCAACAATGGTAGGTCTACCATGACCAATCCTGAAGATCACAGCTGACATGTTGGAATCTGCCTGTCCAATCCTTCTCTTGCCTGAGTCAAGAACATCCATACACCTTAGATGGTTGGTCAGGCCTTCCGACAGTGGTTGGTATGGCCAACATTCATCTGATTTGTCTGGCCAGTCCTATATGTATATACAAACCTATACTACAGATAGAATAGTTGGAAAAGGCTGACATGGAGCACCATTGGGTGCCATGGCAGCTACGAGGGTTGGCTCTGTGGTGTGGACATTGGGGGAGATTTATCAAAACCTGTGAGAGGAAAAGTTGCTCAGTTGCCCATAGCAACCAATCAGATCGCTTCTTTCATTTTGCAGGGGCCTTGTTAAAAATGAAAGAAGCGAGCTGATTGGTTGCTATGGGAAACTGGGCAACTTTTCCTCTGCACAGGTTTTGATAAATCTCCCCCATTGATCCCTATATATAGATAGATATCTAGGAAGGATGCCGCAGCACACGGAGAGTTCAGGTGCAAAAACTGTGGTTTATTCCATGATAATGCAAGCTAGCAACGTTTCAGCTGCCAGGGCAGCCTTTTTCAAGAGTGGCTTGAAAAAGGCTGCACTGGCAGCTGAAACGTTGCTAGCTTGTACTATCATGGAATAAACCACTGTTTTTGAACCTGAACTCTCGGTGTGCTGCGGCATCCTTCCTAGATGTCTGACTTGCCTTGAACAAGGCTCTACCTGCCGCCTGCACCACCATTACGCTGTTATAGGACGTGCTGCTCTATCTTGCTTGTGTTGTAGATAGATAGATAGATAGATAGATAGATCTACACATATATGTAGTAAAAAATGTAAAGCATTAAATTAATGTTCCCTCCACATAAGGAAACGATAACATGGGTTCCAGATAGACACGTCGCTGTCAGCCCGGACTACAGTAAATATAAAATAAAAACATATTGAGGGCTGCTCAGAATTTGGCAACAAATGGGGAAAACATATATCAACCTTGATCATTAACTGTTAATACTTCTCTCTCTAAGCAACGCACAACAGATTCCAAGTCATCCTGGAGCAATGTCAGGCCTCTTAGCTGGGGGAATGTGTTATTCAGATGTGTGTTCTGCATGAGAAACCATGAAAACCAATTGCCGAGTTTTCGAAACCACCCACAAAATACACGATGATGCCAAAGCCTAGGGCAGTGTTTCTCAACCAGCGTGCCTCCAGCTGTTGCAAAACTACAACACCCAGCATGCTGGGAGTTGTAGCTTTGCAACAGCTGGAGGCACCCCGCTTGGGAAACAGTGGCATAGGGGATACTGCTACATGTATGGCTGCTTCCAGGAGTATATCTGATGGTCATGCGGATGGCAGCTCTGTAATATAAGCCTGTATACAGCCGCGTAGATATAAGGTCGGCTGAATCCTTGTGTGGCGACCAGCCCTAATTCCTCCCAAGCTGTTACCTCTATGAAGTGGGGAAATTGGGCGGCCGCCAGACACAACTGGGTATAGGTAAGAATACAAAACAATGCTTATATACACCACCTCAGAATGTTACATTAAGAAGTGGTCTTCCGGGAGGGGAGGGGGGGGACGTCTTAAAGAATATAGAAGGAGATTTAGAAAGCTCCTTAGTAGATTTTTTTGGCATAAAAAAGTGACACGTCCAGTGGTCCCCAAAATACGATGGTAATGCGTTCCAAATGGACCATCGTTTATTGAAACCATCGTATGTTGAGGGATCCGTGCAATGTAAAGTATAGGACAGTGGTCTACAACCTGCGGACCTCCAGATGTTGCAAAACTACAACACCCAGCATGCCCGGACAGCCGTTGGCTGTCCGGGCATGCTGGGAGTTGTAGTTTTGCAACATCTGGAGGTCCGCAGGTTGAATACCACTGGTATTGGAGGTTATACTCACGTGTCCCCGCCGCTCCCAACCGTCACCGCTGCCCTGGATGTCGCCTTCCATCGCAGTCGCTGCGTCCCCGGGGTGTCCCCGACGCTCCGGCAAGGCCTCTGTTTCCCCGGCATCCTCGCTCTCCGTCACCGCCATCACGTCGCTACTCACGGGACGGCGTGCGCAGCAACGTGATGACGACGATGGAGAGCGCCGGCGATGCAGGGGATCCCGAAGAGGACGTGCCGGAGCCCTGAGGACAGGTAAGTGATCATCAGCGGAGCACACGGGGCACCGTAAACGGCTATCCGGTGGCAGCTGAAGTAGTCTGCGCTGCCGGATAGCCGTTTATGCGATGGCCCCGACATACAAAAGCATCGTATGTTGATGCTGCCTTCAACATGCGATGGCCTCTGAGAGGCCATCGTATGTTAAAATGATCATATGTCGAGGCCATCGTAGGTCGGGGGGGTCATTGCACTTTTCTCTACGTGCTGCGACTTTTCTATACACGCTGCGACTTTTTGATTTTTGCTTATTCCAAAGCACATTTCTGAAATCTGCTCACGTAGTAATTATTTATTTATTTATTTTTACTTTGCAGCGGTCATGTATTTATCAAATGCTATAGTCGCTATTTAGGAAGAAAAAAAGTTGCATCTCCATTTAAAAGTCGCCTATGTATTCCAGGTCCGACCTGGCTTATTGAAAGTGCATACGTCTGCAGAAAAGGACATTAACACCCACTTTACCAACTGTTCTTGTTCTGCATCATGAAACAAAGCTACTACATTAATGTTAATGTTAATTATAGAAAAAACTAATTATCTAACTAATAACTCTATTAATTTTAAGGTTGAAAATACACACTGCTCACCTTGTTAATTTTTGGACACGTACATCCTGGCATACCCACTAAATTTTAAAATTAATGTTGTGTTAAAATCGAATAAGGCACAAAATAATTGTGTAAGAACTACGTAAATAACCCATATGTGGCACTAATATTTTTCCTTAAAAAAAAGAAGCATCCATAGTAATACAGCGTCATGCACATTTTGGGGTGGGTAACGTACAGAGCCGTTTTATTTTTTATTTTTTTTGAGGCTTCACTATTGTTTATGTGCCTATTGGTGCTGCGCTGTCTTCCTTCCTGACGTAAATTCCGGCCTCAGCGCAGCAATGCAAGACTCCGCCCACCAACATCACAAAAAGCGGGCTCAAAATTAAACAAAAAAGCCTCCAGAGTACGGATATTCATGGTGCGGCATAGTATGTTAAAAAAAATTGTCATATAAAAGCCATATGTTTGAAAAGAATGATAAATCCCCTTCATAGTGACCCTGAATATTTAATGTAGGAGAGAAAAACTGGAAAGATGTTGCCATAACAACCAATCACGGCTCAGCTTTCACTTTACCACAGCTTGTTAAGAAATGAAAGCTGAAATGTGATTGGTCGCTGTAGGTAAAATCTTTGCAGTTTTTCTCTCCCACATTTTGATAAATCATAGTATATGGCGGGAATGAAGGTTTGTCCCAGAAAATCTGATTTGGGTGAGGGGTGGTCTTCTCAGGTGGGATTTTGGAGAGATTTCAATATTTGCTGTTTAGGTAAGGTTTACAAGCCCCAGATAGCACTAGGTTGTTGGGGAATCAAAACATATAAAATATACAGTAGATAGATAGATGGATATGAGATAGATAGATAGACAGATAATAGATAGATATGAGATAGATAGATAGATAGATAGATAGATAGATAGATAGATAGACAGACAGGAGATAGATTGATAGATAGATAGATAGATAGATATGAGATAGATAGATAGATAGATAGACAGGAGATAGATTGATAGATAGATATGAGATAGATAGATAGATAGATATGAGATAGATAGATAGATAGATAGATAGATATGAGATAGATAGATAGATAGATAGATAGACAGGAGATAGATTGATAGATAGATAGATAGATATGAGATAGATAGATAGATAGATAGATAGGAGATAGATTGATAGATAGATAGATATGAGATAGATAGATAGATAGATAGATAGGAGATAGATAGAGAGATAGATAGATAGATAGATAGATAGATAGATCGAAGAAGAAAGCAGCACTCCTAAAAACTGAGTAGGTGCCTCCAGCTAGGGTCCGGGTCCAGGATCCTGAATACGTAGTTCCAAAGAAATGCTGTGGCACTTAAAATATGGTGAAGAAAATGAAAACTAATTATTCATCCCAAATGTGCAAAGAACGACGTTTCAATGGTCTCACACCATCATTATCAAGCTTGATAGTGATGGTGTGAGACCATCGAAACGTCGTTCTTTGCACATTTGGGATGAATAATTAGTTTTCATTTTCTTCACCATATTTTGAGTGCCACAGCATTTCTTTTAACTAGATAAATAGATAGATAGATATGAGATAGATAGATAGATAGATAGATAGATATGAGATAGATAAATAGATAGATATGAGATAGATAGATAGATATGAGATAGATAGATAGATAGATAGATAGATAGATAGATAGATATGAGATAGATAGATAGATATGAGATAGATAGATAGATATGAGATAGATAGATATGAGATAGATAGATAGATAGATATGAGATAGATAGATAGATAGATAGATATGAGATAGATAGATAGATATGATATAGATAGATAGATAGATAGATAGATAGATAGATAGATAGATAGATATGAGATAGATAGATATGAGATAGATAGATAGATAGATAGATAGATATGAGATATATAGATAGACGGATAAACAGCAACAGGAGAATGCAGCAGCACACTGCCAGCACAAGGATATAGGTGCAACATGAATATGCAGTTAAAACATGGAGAGCTATACAGCTATGGTGTAATAGATGCAAATGTGAAACTATGAAATAGTGAGGCACTTAGCTCGCAAATTTGTCTCCGCCGGCGGTCAAATAGCTTGGACCGTCCCACCGCGATAAGGTAGCCTCCTGGGACGGACCCTACTCTGTGTCTAGCCTATTCTTTGTCGACCCTATTCTTTGTCTAGATAGACGGATAAGATAGATTTTCCTAGGGAGCTGCAGATGATGGGCATTATAACCTTTTATCTTTTTTTATGCTCAGACGTTGAACTTTTTGTAGGGTCTGAACTCTTCCAGCTGCGGATCCACATTCTTCCACTATATCAAATGATATTATTTTATTTCATTGAATAAAATCCAGAAGCTCTTTCACATCTAAATAAAATAAGAAGAAAGGGCGTGCAAGAAAAAAATACAACTACTTCTGCTTCCTTTCTGCTGATTCAGCTCCTATGTTAAATATGAACAGATGGGGCCATTTCTGTCTCATAGATACACGGGGGGGGGGGGGAAGAAATAAGTAAGTAAAGGCACAAACATGGCCAAGAGCTCTGATATTTGTTGTCTAAATACACGTGTCTCCTTTCAAAATATTACTTGTGATTGTAGGACAAATGATTTAATGAGTCAGGAAATAAAAACTCCCCTTTAAACTCGGAGAAAGAGGGGAGCGGGACGGGGGGGAGCGTGGTTGGGGGGGGGAATGGTTTTGTCTGCTTTTTCTCATCGGCAACACTTCTGCATTAACTGTTTCCAAGCTGGAAGAGCAAATAAATATTAGCGACCACCCAGATTGACGTTTTGTTTAACCTTTGGCAATCTGTTTTAATCCTGGGAATGGATGATGTACTGTTAGATTTTTCAATCTTTTTTAAATAGAATATTGCAAATACAAGTACAATTTTTAATCTATTCTATATCTATCTATCTATCTCATATCTATCTATCTATCTAACTCCTATCTATCTTATATCTATCTATGTATCTATCTTTCTCATATCTATCTATCTATCTCATATCTATCTATCTCATGTCTATCTATCTATCTCATATATTTCTATCTATCTATCTATCTATCTCATATCTATCTATCTATCTATCTATCTATCTATCAGTCATCTATCTATCTATCTAATATCGATCTATCTAATATCTATCTATCTATCCCATATCTATCTATCTCCTATCTATCTATCTATCTCATATCTATCTATCTATCTATCTATCTCATATCTATCTATCTCATGTCTATCTATCTCATATCTATCTATCTTATATCTATCTATTTTATATATAATGGAAGGAGTGCGGGGTGTCTCTGGCAGGAGGCTTCCCCAAAAATGCCGACAGTGCTGGAGCGCTTCACTGGTACTGGTGAAATAGAACTGCAGACTGCAGTATTAAAATCCAATAAGTATTTATTAGTTATGATAAAGGTAACAGAAAACAAAAAATAGGGGGGGATAGCAATCTTGTAGGGACTACGCGTTTCGAAAGGTATCCCTTTCTTCCTCAGATCTCAGGACCATCAAGGCGCCATCTCTGTGTTTTTTCTTTCCATATATATCCTGTATTTTATATGTCTAAAATCTATCTGCTATATCTATCTATTTATTTATCTATCCCATATCTATCTATCTTTTTATCTCTATCTATCTATCTATTTATCTCTTTATCTATTTATCTATCTATCTAATTATCTCTTATCTATCTATCTACGGTATCTATCTATCTATTTATCTCTTATCTATCTATCAAAAGAGGTCTAAAGGTTCCGGATAATTACTTATTCTGGATTATAAAATGCTTATTAAATGTATAGTATATGAAATTCAAACTTTTGTTAGAAACTGCTAATAGATGTTACTAGGTGTTTAAAATCTATATAAACCTTCAGCTAGGTGTATGTTATTTGAATACAGGGCGGTATCTTTTATAGTGAAATAAGTAACTTCAGTTATGGAAACACCTACTAGATATCAGGCTTTCCAAATTATTATTAAATATAAGATTAAATTATATATACTGCTATATATAGATACCCCAAGCAGGGCCCATCATTTGTTCCCAATCCCCTTTCCTCATAGAGAACATCTGACAGTATCAGTATTATGTCCTTCAACAATACAAGTGTCTGCAGATTATTTAGCAGTTTAGTAATTGACCTGACTAAATGGCAATGTGTGCAATACCAGCCATAGCCATTCCATGACCAATGTAAAAAGATTTCACATCTGTTGTTGGAGCTATTGGAGCCAAAATCTACAGCATTGGTCATCTGCCATGTTATGACCAGGGGAGCTGGCAGGGCATGGGTTCTGGGTGTTCAGTGCCAAAGGGAAGCAACAACACATCACTTCTGCTTATACAAATGATGAGACTCCATGGGCACAACATTGGGCATCTAAACATCAGTCCTTATCTTAAAGGGGTACTCCACTGCTCCACTGTTCCAAATGCTGGGTGCGGGCTGTGAGGGTGGGGACATCATGACCACGTCCCCTCAATGCAAGTCTATGGGAGGGGCGTGGCAGTCACCACGCCCCCTCCCATAGACTTGCATTGAGGGGGTTTGGCTGTGACGTCACGACCCCTGTTCGGAACAAAATGTTACAGACGCTGGGCCAGTGGAGTACCCCTTTAAAGGAGATATCCAGTGCTGAAAAACATATAATTTTCAGATCGCGGGGGGGGGGGGGGGGGAGTCTGACCGCTGGGCCCCCCCCCCCGATCTCCTGTTCGGGGCCCCCGGCAGCCCACAGGAAGGGGCGTGATGACCACCGCACGAAGCGACGGCTTACACGCCCCCTCAATACAACTCTATGGCAGAGTCGGAGCGCTGCCTTCAGCAATCTCCGGCTCTGCCATAGCGCTGTATAGAGGGGGAGTGTCAGCCGCCGCTTCGTGCTGTGGTCGACACCCGCTATCTGGCCAGCGAGCCGGGGCCCCGTACAGGAGATCGCGGGTCCCCAGCCGTCGGACCCCCGTGATCTGAAACTTATCCCCTATCCTTAGGATAGGGGATACGTTTTTCAGCACTGGACTACCCCTTTAATATACATTGTTGGTTTAATGTGGTCACAGCAGAAGCAAAGCTATAGGAGGTGCATAGGTAGCAGTCATGTACATGCCTAAATGCTTCACTACCACATCGGAAGGCGCCAATATTATAAACAGTACATAGTAAATGGAAGGGGGCTTATTACAGATTTTTCATTGAGGACCAAGTTTAAAGAGGGTTACAGCTCCTATACACTCCCAATCTAGTTCCTGCTGATGTATTACGACATCGGGTGAAGCCCAACTTTCCATAATGGACAAACCCATATTTCTACCTACTGTTGAAAACCTTTTTCCCCATAGATATCTTACCTTGAATAAAAGGGTTATGAAGACTGGAGTGTCCCTGTTTCTGTAAGAAATCACCTGTTTTTCTAATCCTGGATAATGCCTTTAACAAATAAAACACTGCTGTTTTTTACCTGCCCTGGTGTAGGTGTCTCTTGCTTGTCCCCTCCAGTTTAACTCTTACAACTACTTGTACCTTGTATTTGTTCTTCTGTCTGTTACAGACGCTTTTGTCCCTAAACCATCAGCTATTAACTCTCCAGTCCAGCTGTTTAAACACAGTCGTCCTGAGACAATGTGATGTGTTTGTCAAATCCTCCTCCAAAAAGAAGGGAGATGATCAAAAATAAGTCGGCTCGGGTCATATTATCCAATGTATCATCACCTGTATTGTGTATACACAATGACACACGACCTGTCAACAGGGACACTGGTGTGCGGGTGCTGATACATTTACAAGCCATATCTGCAACAAACTGTATAATCTATAACACCATTTATAGCCTCATATATACTAGAGTGTTTGTATACATAGCTGTGTACATGTTATTTACCTGTTTCTTGACTTAGGGCTTATCTGTATTTGCTTTCTTGCCTCTAGACTGGACAGAAAGATAGCATACTAAAACCTATAGAAATCTCCAAATCAGGATGAAGAACAAGACCCCACTGAATATCATGTCCCTTTTCAACATGGCGGAGGGTCAGTTATTTGTATACTTATGAAACTATTACATAGTGATGTTCTCCATTGTTAGAAAACTGAGTATTGGGGTGGGGGGGGAGACCGACTCCCCTAGAAAGGTTGTTTGGATACAATGTTAGTTGAAGGATGTCAGTAGACATTTGCTGATGACTCCACATGGCCAACCATGCAGCACACTAGAATTTAAGGTAACAGGGATGTTGTGTGGAACAATAGAATAGAAAATAAGAGCTACACTTGATACCATAGTTTATTAGGACAACACTTTTCAGAACACAAGTGAATCCTTCATCAGGTCAAGATCTGTATATGATGAAGGGATCATTGGAGTTCCAAAATACGTTTATTAAGATAACAAATGTAGTTTATTGGGGCAAAGCATTTTGGAATGCAAACTATCTGTTCATTAGGTCTAGAACAAGTAGTCACTTTTGGGACACAAATATAAATTATAGGACAACACCTTTGATAACAGAAATTATCCCTTCATCAGGTCCATATAGGGACCTGAGGAAGGGATAGTTTTGTGTCCTTAAGCATGTCCTTTATTAGGATAATGTGTTTTGGGACACCCAAAAGTTATTTTTGGGACACAAATTTAGTTTTTAAGGGCAATGTATTTCAGGATTCAACCAATCCAGATACAGATATGGACCTGATTAAGAGATCATTTGTGTCCCAAAACGCATTGTCCTAATAAATTACATTTGGTATCGACTCTCCACATAACTTTCCTGTTTCCTGTTACCCCATCCCCTCAATGCAAGTCTATGGGAGGGGGCGTGACAGCCGTCACGCCCCCTCTCATAGACTTGCATTGAGGGGGTGGGGCGTGACGTCATGAGGGACAGGGCTACAATGTCACAAGCTCTCGGCTCTAAGCATTCGGAACATTTTGAGCAGCGGAGAACTCCTTTAATTGGGAATAACAGCAATAAGACAACATCTATTGGAGGACGGGGTCTGTGGAGAGAGGGGGTTCATGGCCCCTCTCTCATGTTGTGTTTTGCTGCTCATGAGCAATTTTAATAGTTTTTAATGCCCTTTGCTTATGTATATGTATTTATGTGAACATTATTAATAAAGGAATTGTATATGATCTTTCGATCTATAGGTGTGCGCTTTGTACAGTGAGAACTTTTTCTTAGTGTAAAAGATTCTAAAAAATATCTCAGGCTGTCAACTAAAATGTAAACCGTCGCTATGCATAAGACTGGACCATAAATAGCCATAGATGCCCAATAACTGATTAGACTCCAAACAATACACAACTAATAAATAGGGGGTTCAGTTATACAACATAGATGCAGATTGTTAACAAAGATTTAATTGCTTCTGTGATCAATTGGAATAGCACATACTTTCTAGAAGTAATAGGGTTCCAGCCGGGGAGAACATTGTGTACAGTGACGTCCCTGTCTCCCCATCACCAACTCGGTATGGATACTATAAAACACAGACGTGATGACAGCTGCTGCTGCCCCTGATGCTAACCATGTTTTTACTTAACATGCGGGGAAGCAGACAAACATTTATTACTACCCTGTCCACAACACAGTCCCATTACACACCCCTGTCGTCTGCCTGGACTGCTCTTGTTCCTCTACCCCCAAACAGCGGATGCTCACCCCATTGTAGGACAAGAGAGGCTATTAAGAATGGGTAAACGTTGCATTTCACAGGGACATAGTGGAAATTATACTTTTGTCTGCACTGATGAATAATTCTATGGAGAAAACAGAAACATAGATGAGCGATACAGTGAGATATTTGTAAAGGAAAACAATGCACCAAGGGGAAGATTGAAGAGAAAAGTAATGGTGTCTACTTTGTCTACATGGTGCGTTTAGATCAAATGGAAATATAGGTTCTACTATGGCTATGGCGGCATCCCGAGTATCTTCAAGACATCATTGCCAGATCGTTGTTGTTTGTGTTGCTGGTCCATCTACATGAGAGGCTTTGAGTCAAGGTTGCCACTGTGGTGGCCCGGTACCATATTACATACCGTACCTAGTGTAGAGGTCCCCAAAGTCAGAGTAACTACATTCAGGTAGGGTCCCTCAGGTGGGACAGCCCCTAGTCGCCTCTTCTTAAGTCTAATTGTGTAATATTAATATATGTATATATTTCAAAAAGGGTGGCGCTAGGACAAGCCTTACTGAGGAGCCCTCACCATGGTGTCACGAATAGTAAGGGTTAACAAGCACCCTTTAATTACTGTACAGCTACACTCCCCATACCCTACATCCCCCAGGCTATCCGACCACCATCTACATCAGTGTTTCCCAAACGCGGTCCTCAAGCACCCCCAACAGGTCATGTTTTCTGGATTTCCTTAGTCTTTCACAGACTATAATTATGGTCAGTGAATCGGGCATCACCACAGTTATATCACCTAAGAAAGACTAAGGAAATCCAGAAAACATGACCTGTTGGGGGTGCTTGGGGACCGCGTTTGGGAAACACTGATCTGCATGGAAGAGGTAAAACTGATAATGGTTTTACTATATACACATCTATGGTTAGGTTCACATCTCTGTCGGAAGCTCGGTCGATAGGGGATCCATCTGAGATTCCATTCAAAACATTGGACAAAATAAATAATGCAGCATGTAGGATTTTTTTTTTGTCCGGTCAAATGACAGACACCATGACAGAAACCTGACTGACCCCATTAAAGTCCATGGGGACTGACGGGCAAGTGTAACAAATCCGCCAGACCCATTTAATTTTTCATTCTTCTGCACCAATGTTGGAACGGAAAAAAAACAATGCAGAACGTGCGAGCAATTGAGGTGGCGCCTGATGCACTTTGTACATCTATGTCTGTAGATGGTGGAGGAAGGTGGCATAAGTGTCAGGATAGCTGCCGCATTGAAACTTTAGATATATTATGATATAAACTTTTTTATATATCTGCGTTACAATAGTAAACAATAGCTTTTGATTATAAGATCCTACATTGCCGTACTCTGCCACAAATATTATATTCACAAGATCTAGCCTTACAATGCACGTGACTGATATACCCCATATTAAGTGTACTTGGATCTGGAAAAGGAATACATTTTTACATCAATTCCTATGGTAACCAACTCCTTGCTGACTTTCTTACTGGAAAGAGTAGGAATACGGGCCAGCGGCTCTGAGTAACCAGTGTTACTGAACCAGTCAGACTTTACTGCAGAATGTGGAATGAGGAATAGTAGATGTCCAGGTATTGCCATATCTCTCCAGGCTCACATACATTCTGTTCTGTAGTCTTTTGCTTGAAGCATTTGGAATTTTCTGACTCTCGCACTAGAGATGATGTTGAGGAGAGAAGGATCGGGCGATTGGATTTCAACATGCCCAATGCTTTTGGTAGCAGCATACCCCCCATGCCCATTAAAAACATAGTCGAATTGAGAAATGGGGCCAAATCAGGGCAGGGCCCCGTCTCTGCTAAGGCCCCTATAGCTGCCACACGGTCTGCCTTGCCACACTGGGGTCCTGGGTTCAACATCCCCCAAGGACAACATGTTCTACCCGTGTTTGCGTGAGTTTCCTTACAGGTTTCCTCTGACACTCCAAAACATACTGATAGATTGCAAGCCCTTGCGTCCAGGTCCCTCTCCCCATCTATATCGGTGTGCAATTTAATGTGTCACATTCGTTGTCCCTGTGGTTGTATTCTGTATCTTATCCCTTATCAAATGGATAACCAAGGGCACTATATAAATAAATAAACCTTAATAACAATAATTATTTAAATTGTGAGACCTTTTTGAGGCCCCTATAGCTGCCACAAGGTCTACCTTGCAACGTTGGGGTCCTAGGTTCAAATCCCACCAAGGACAACTTCTACAAAGAGTTTGTATGTTCTCTCAGTATTTGCATGTGTTTCCTCCAGGTACTCCGGCTTCCTCCTACACTCCAAAACATACTGATAGATTGTAAGCCCTTGTGGGTTAGGTCCCTCTCCTCCCTGTGTATTATCAATTTTAAACCTTATAATTCATTTTATGTAAAGTTCGCTGAAATCAAGGGGGCTATATAAATGAACAATATTATTATTATTAAATAATATTAACAACAATAATAATAATAATAATTATTATTATTATTATAGTTGTTATTATTATATTTATAATTATTCTTATTATTATTTAGATTGTGGGCCCCAGTGGTAACAGGGGCCAACCTGATTGTACAGCACTGTAGAATCTGTGTGTGCTATTTAAATAATAATAATAATAATAATAAATAATAATTATTACTATTATTAATAATTATAATTTAATTATTATTTAATTATCATTAATAATATTAATCTTAATAATAATCATATTTATAATTATTACTATTATTTAGATTGTGGGTAGAGATGAGCGAACTTACAGTAAATTCAATTCGTCACAAACTTCTCGGCTTGGCAGTTGATGACTTTAGTCTGCATAAATTAGTTCAGCTTTCAGGTGCTCCCGTGGGCTGGAAAAGGTGAATACAGTCCTAGGAGACTCTTTCCTAGGACTGTGTCCACCTTTTCCAGCCCACCGGAGCACCTGAAAGCTGAACTAATTTGTGGAGGATAAATCATCAACTGCCGAGCCGAGAAGTTTGTGACGAATCGAATTTACTGTAAGTTCGCTCATCTCTAATTGTGGGCCTCAGTGGTGACAGGGACCAATCTGATGGTACAGCACTGCGGGATCTGTGTGTGCTATTTAAGTAAAGAATTATTATTATTATTATTATTAATAATCATGTATTATTAATAATATTATTATTATTATTATTAATAATAATAATTAAATTATTATTATTAATATTATAATTATTATTATGCTTCTAAAATATATCAGTGCATTATATTAATAGATAAACCAACTCAAACTATAATGTCTTCTTTCAGTCATATAGAACTCATTTAGGACACACAGGTATGTTCAGTAACAGAACGCTTCAAGCCTATTTTACCACTTCATTTAAAAAATTTTGCTTTACTTTCTTCCAAAAATGATTAATAACGCTTTAAAAATCCCGATAGCCATTAACCGCCGCTCCCAATCTGTTTGACATTTGAGACCGCACATCATAAAATCTGTGACCTAACTGTAGGAATGAAGTCTTGGAAACGGCTCAAACACTATAGGATCCAAGACCAAAAATAAACCACGAGGGAGTAATCCCTTTTTCAGTCATTTCTGTTCTGAAAACTGGCGAGGAAATCCTTGTTACGCTTTTTTTTTTTCTTCTTCTTCCTTCCCTCCCCCCCTTTTTTTCATAGCCGCCTGGCAACTGAGGGGTTAAGCGCCAAGTCTTCAAACGGAAGGAGGTGTCTTACCGAAACGCCACCGAACGAAATGCGGTGTGAACCTGCTTGCCAAAGTACTGCTGCAAGATTCTCGCCGTAGAGTCTTGGCAAGCGCTTGAGGCCGAGATTTCAAGGTGACTTTTGCTACGATTCAGATGTAATGCAGAAATCGCATCGGCGTGTGAGCTCATTTCCTGTCCCCGAGTGCTCTGTAATAGGACAAATAGGATGATACATTTTGCCAATATTTTCACAGAAAAGGTTTGAAGCAGTGTTTCCAAACCAGTGTGCCTCCAGCTGTTGCAAAACTACAACTCTCAGCATGCATGGGACAACTAACGCCAATGTTAGGATTCGGCAGGCTGGAGGTGGATCCTCTGTGTCAGCGAGGGATTGGCGTGGACCGTACCGGTGGACCGGTTCTAAGTTGCTACTGGTATACACCAGAGCCCGCCGCAAAGCGGGATGGTCTTGCTGCGGCGGTAGCAACCAGGTCGTATCCACCGGTAACGGCTCAACCTCGCTGACTGCTGAGAAGACGTGGGACAGGAGGAATAGACAGAGGCGAGGTCAGACGTAGCAGAAGGTCAAGGCAGGCGGCAAGGTTCGTAGTCAAGGGTAACGGCAGAAGGTCTGGTAACACTGGTAAGGCAATCACAGAAACGCTTTCACTAGGCACAAGGCAACAAGATCCGGCAATGCAGGGAAGGGGAAGTGAGGTAATATAGGCCTGGAGCAGGTGAGCTAATTACACTGATTGGGCCAGGCACCAATTAGCGGTGCACTGGCCCTTTAAATCTCAGAGAGCTGGCGCGCGCGCGCCCTAGAGAGCGGATCCGTGTGCACCAGGACGTGACAGCCGGGGACCGGGACAGGTAAGTAGATTGGGATGCGATCCGCGAGCGGCCGCATCCCGCTATGGGGATCGCATCCCCGCTGGCAGTGTCAGTGGGTCTGACCGGGGCGCTGCAGAGAGGAGAACGCCGCGAGCACTCCGGGGAGGAGCAGGGACCCGGAGCGCTCAGCGTAACAGCCAATACAGTACCTATTAGGGTTCTCGGCAAACAACCGCCTTCCCCCTTCGACTTCACCCAGCTCCCTTTTACTACTCGTTTTTTGTAAGTCTAGCGTAGTTAGGACAGTGTTTCCCAACCAGGGTGCCTCCAGCTGTTGCATAACTACAACTTCCTGCATGCCCGGACAGCCTTTGGCTGTCCGGGCATGCAGGGAATTGTAGTTTTGCAACAGCTGGGGGGGGGACCCTGGTTGGAAAACACTGAGCTAGGACAAAGTGGTTGTCTACTAAAGAAGTCGAGTGCACGTACTCAGCATCATATCCAGAGGCTGTCAGGACATGCTGGAAGTCATGGATTCGCAAACGTTGGAGGCAATATAGTTGGGGAACAAGGGTTTGAGGTTAGTAAAAAAAAACTCTACACAATGCCCATTGACACCTATAGCAGAGTCCATTTTTGGCTAAGCCTTAATGGAAATGATAAAGGCATTAATAGTAGGATAAATAAATTCGGGTAGTGCAGTTTGCACTAATGTGTCCGAGATTCCTGATTTACATTGTACGGCGCAAAGGGGGAAGGGAAGTTAGCCATGTTAAAAATGCTGGTTCATAGCCAAATTCCTGACTGCTGTAGACAATTACTTGTGAATCTGGTGATACTAGTCCCAGCAGAACATGGAAATAGTGGGATTATTTATAGAAACGGATAGTTAAATCGGTTGTCTGGTTTCCTGCTATAGAACTTTTACTTGATTCATACTGCCCCATACTAGACCCTTATCTACTGGCAAGAGCTCAGGGCAGCTATAAAGAGTGTCTCCCACTCTGGAGGACCCAACACATTCATGCACTACACACAGACTACCCATAGATTTCAATAGTGTAATACTTTATTTCCCCTGTGGGGGAGCTTCAGAAAAATCAAACACTTTGTTATCCCAAAGTAACCCAATGGGATTTTACCAGTAGTAGTTGCCATTTTCCCCAAAAATGTGTATTTTAAAAACTCCTGTGGCATATGAAAAAAAAAAAACATATATTAGAAATCGCTTGAGTAAAATATCTTATGGAATACAGCAATGCATGTATGTTACATGTTATGGATATTACAGTGCATGTCTATTACAAACTACATGGTGTTGCTATGGGGGCAGCAGTTAGGCTTGAGCCCTATTGTTTGAGGGGGCCTATTATAAATAGCCCATAGTAGGTATCAGGCCTTGTTGCAGATTTTTTCTTTGGGCCTTCAAGATCCACCAGTGAGATGATTACATGTGTGTAAGACTATGTTCACACCTGTGCAATTTTTTTTTTTAATTTTTCTCCTTCACAAAAAGCTATTAAAAACATAAGTGTGCCAGGTCTGTTTAAAGGGGTACTACGCTTCTCAGCGTTTGGAACAAACTGTTCCGAATGCTGGAGCGGCCGCCAGGAGCTCGTGATGTCATAGCCCCGCCCCGCAGGACGTCACGCCCCCTGCCCCTCAATGCAAGTCTATGGGAGGGTGCGTGACAGCCGTCACGCCCCCTCCAATAGACTTGCATTGAGGGGGCGGGATGTCATGAGGGGGCGGGGCTATGACATCAAGAGCTCCTGGCTCCAGTATTCGGAACAGTTTGTAACAAACGCTGAGCACGTGGACCAGGGGCGCAAATAGTAGGTAGAAGAAATCCCGGCACTCACTGGGTATGCATAATCATAATGGTTTATTAATCCATATGCAAGGTAATGCAAGATAGCAACTCGCAGGACGCGTATCGGCCAAGTGGCCTTTGTCAACTGATCAGTTGACAAAGGCCACTTGGCCGATACGCGTCCTGTGAGTTGCTATGTTGCATTACCTTGCATATGGATTAATAAACCACTATGATTATGCATACCCAGTGAGTGCCGGGATTTCTTCTACCTACTATGAGTACCCCTTTAATGCTGAATAGCAATAGCGCCCAACTGACCCCATGGGACCAGCTCAGGGGGCAAATGCACCCCAGGTCGGCCTTCCCCACTATGTCCTTCAATGGGGTCTGGTGAGTTTCTGCCATCATGCCTGGTATTTTTATGGGCTATTTTTTTTTCCCAGAAATTCTGCCGGAATCAGCGACGGAGCCTCCTAATGCAACGCCTGATACAGATGTGATATGCTGAACAACTTGGATCCCAGGATAATATTCATATTTTTGGTTATGTGGGTTTTTAAATACATAAATGTCTATATATAGGGATATGACTATGCACAGGAAGGTCTTTGATCTCTATCCACCAACTCATTAAGGTATAACACTGTCCTTATTCTTTCGCGATGAACCCCGGGGTGATATGAGAACACAGAGTCTCGGTAACCACTCCAGGTCTCCCAGGTACACTAGAAGCCGGTTCTCTGGCAATCTCCCTTCCTGGGAACATGTACGCAGGAGAGGTTCTATGTGGCGTCACACTGTCCCGGCGCCTCACAATGTCAATTATCTCTTCTTCTACAAGCTGCTGCTATGTTTGCAGAGCACTGTAACTGGCAACCAGTGTACTGTCATAGGCGACAAGTGAGATTTACAAAAGTAATATAACAATTATGAAAATGTGTAATAGCAACATATATGGCAAAGTAATTACCAGGAAAGCGAAGCAATAACATAGCCCTGGTAAATTCATCTGCAGGAAACTCATTAATGGACCAGGAAACTTTATTTGTTTTATAAACATATTAATTTTAATCCAAAGCAAGTGACAAGCATATAAAAGTTCTATTATGTCAAGACAATAGGGGAGCATTGCTCCTTATTCAGTCCTGATACCTACTGTAGATATCAGGAGCAGAAATGTGTCCATGCTCCATGTCTAGTAGATATTCATCCACATCAGCCCCTGTCCAACTGGGGTTCAGATACTTAAAGGGGAACATTTTGTTCTGAACGCTGGGTGAGGGCTGCAGCGGTCGTGCCGTCACGCCATGCCCCCTCAATGCAAGTCTATGGCACTTGGCATCCCTGACATTTTTCAAGAAAATGAAGTATTTCTCACAGAAAAGGATTGCAGTAACACACGTTTTGCTATACACATGTTTATTCCTTTTGTGTGTATTGGAACTAAACCAAAAAAGGGAGGAAAAAAAAGCAAATTGGACATAATGTCACCAAACTCCAAAAATGGGCTGGACAAAATTATTGGAACCCTTTCAAAATTGTGGAAAAATAAGATTGTTTCAAGCATGTGATGATCCTTTAAACTCACCTGGGGAAAGTAAAAGGTGTGGGCAATATAAAAATCACACCTGAAAGCAGATAAAAAAGAAGAGAAGTTCACTAAGGCTTTGCATTGTGTGTCTGTGTGTGCCACACTAAGCATGGACAGCAGAAAGAGGAGAAGAGAACTGTCTGAGGACTTGAGAACCAAAAGTGTGGAAAAATATCAACAATCTCAAGGTTACAAGTCCATCTCCAGAGATCTAGATTTGCCTTTGTCCACAGCGCGCAACATGATCAAGAAGTTTGCAACCCAAGGCACTGTAGCTAATCTCCCTGGGCGTGGATGGAAGAGAAAAATTGATGAAAGGTGTCAACGCAGGATAGTCTGGATGATGGATAAGCAGCCCCAAACAAGTTCCAAAGATAGTTCGCGCTGACACTGATGCTCCCTGAGCCTGCAGGACAGCTTGAATATCTGTTGACATTTAAATTAAAGGAAACGCTAATGCAGGAGATCCAGGAGGACCCCACTGCTGACAGAGAGACATGAAAAAGCAAGACTACATTTTGCCAAAATGAACTTGAGTAAGCCAAAATCCTTCTGGGAAAATGTCTTGTGGACAAATGACACCAAGATAGAGCTTTTTGGTAAAGCACATCAATCTACTGTTTACTGAAAATGGAATGAGGCCTACAAAGAAAAGAACACAGTACCTACAGTGAAATACGGTGGAGGGTCAATGATGTTTTGGGGTTGTTTTGCTGCCTCTGGCACTGGGTGCCTTGAATGTGTACAAGGCATCATGAAATCTGAGGATTACCAATGGATTTTGGGTCGCACTGTACAGCCCAGTGTCAGAAAGCTGGGTTTGCGTCCGAGATCTTCCAGCAGGACAATGACCCCAGACATATGTCAAGAGCATCCAGAAATTTATGGCAACAAAGCGCTGGAGAGTTCTGAAGTGGCAGCAATGAGTCCAGATCTAAATCCCATTGATCACCTGTGGAGAGATCTTAAAATTGCTGTTGGGAAAAGGCGCCTTCCAATAAGAGAGACCTGGAGCAGTTTGCAAAGGAAGAGTGGTCCAACATTCCGGCTGAGAGGTATAAGAAGCTGATTTCAGTAATTTTTTCCAAAGGGTGTGCAACCAAATATTAAGTTAAGGGTGCCAATAATTTTGTCCAGTCCATTTTTGGAGTTTGGTGACATTATGTCCAATTTGCTTTTTTTCCTCCCTTTCTTGGTTTAGTTCCAATACACACAACGGGAATAAACATGTGTATAGCAAAACATGTGTTACTGCAATCCTTTTCTGTGAGAAATACTTCATTTTCTTGAAAAATGCCATGACTGTACTTATATATCATACGAGATAATATAAAGATTCAAAAAAAATGTTCTTACTAATATTTTAGTTCCCGAATAAGGAATACTGTAAGGCTACGTTGTTCCTACCTAATAGGTTCCCCAATTTTCCCTGCAGTCATCTATAGCAACCCGATCCCCTTCTTAAACAAGGATTCCCCCTTTTAAAAGTCAGAAAATGCCTCCTGTAAGTGATTTAACGGATTCAGTGCAGCGTGATTTAAAGGACATGTGTACGTATAAACCTTTAACACCCACAAAAGCTAAACTGGCGCAGTAAAAAAAATACGCTTCTGATTTATGCAACGGTAAAATGACTACAAGCACATACAGTATTGGGAGCTACTGTGAGTTTAAATCTAGGTTTTCATATCTTCTGCCTTAACCAAGGCTATTACAAGTATGACATGTATAATTTAAAACACATTTCTCATACCCCTTTAACTGCTTTTACAGAGTTTCTTTGTCGTATTTTTTTTCCACGATCTGTTCTTTGGAAGCCAAGATCTTTTATTTAGGATTTGATTACCTCCCGTGATTTGCTATTCCTAAAAAAAAAGATAATGAAGGGTTTTCTTACAAAATCCAGATCAGCTACTGTCCCCTTCACAGCTTCTATGGTTTACTAAGCTCCCTAAGCCTCCTGAGGTGGAAACCTTCTACCTACATGACTCCATTAAAGGGGTACTCCGGTGGAAAACTGTTTTTTTTTTTTTTTTAAATCAACTGGTACCAGAAAGTCGAACAGATTTGGAAATTACTTCTATTTAAAAATCGTAATCCTTTCAGTACTTATCAGCTGCTGTATGCATCTTTTCCTTTTGAATTTCTTTTCTGTGTGACCACAGTGCTCTCTGCTATATCAGGAATTGTCCAGAGCAGGATATGTTTTCTATGAGGATTTGCTCCTGCTCTGGACAGTTCCTGACATGGACATAGATGTCAGCAGAGAGCACTGTGGTCAGACAGAAAAGAAATTCAAAAAGAAACCAACTTCCTCTGTAGTATACAGCAGCTGAAAAGTACTGGAAGGGTTAAGATTTTTTAATAGAAGTAATATTCAAATTTTTATAACTTTCTGGCACCAGTTGATTTACAAAATACAATACAAAATATGTTTTCCACTGGAGTACCCCTTTAAGTAGGTAGATCTGCCAGTCAGGAGTCTGGTAAAATTGATACTAGATAATTATTCTGAAGGCTCCAGGACGAATGAACCTATAAGGTATGGTCTCCAAACTGTGGACCTCCAGATGTTGCAAAACTACAACTTCCAGCATGCCCGGACAGCCAACGGCTGCATGGTGAATTCCCTAAAAAGTAAAACCCAATAGTGGAATATAAATAAATAAATAAATAAATAAAAAAAAATAAAAATTAATCAAAAAATAATACTAATAATATCCCCTGATTTGTCCTATTATATTGCATTGTGATATTGATGTTAATGTGCACTATTCAAAGTGACAACTTTTTGTATTCTTTACACATTTTCACTGCCACATCTTTTTTCCTTGTAGCCCTATGTCCATGATATTTTATCCGTGCACGTATATATTTCAGTGGTATCTTTAGGCAATGTAAACACAGCAGAATTTCCATGCAGAATCCCCTGAAAGAATTCCATTCGCAAAATTCTGCAGCAGCAGAGTCCCATGGGTTTCAATGGGATCCTGCTGCGCTGTGCACACGGCAGAATTTTTTCACGCCTGATGTTTCTGGCACGGAAATCCTGATTTTGGTGTCTGCAAACATGTTCAATGTTTTTGCAGATTCCACAAGCAAATGCATTGCCGTCTATGAGACTGCGCATTTCCGAGCGGACCTATCGGCCGCCGCTTAGTCGAATGTGCGGAATGTCCGCACCTGTTTTTCGTGTGAACATTCCGCACATTTCTCACCCATGTGAACATGGCCTTAGTGGAAATACCTCCTTATGTAACACATTTACTGTATGTGCAGGTTTTACTTTTGGAGATTAATATTTTTGACATTTGTTTATGCATGTTTGACACTAAAAAATAAATAAAAGTAATAAATAAATGTTAAAGAGGACCTCTGACGATCTTGTTAAATTGTATAATCCTCCCAGTTCACTACCCCCATCATGATAAACCACCCCCCGCCTTTATTTTTCAGTTTTCTACCTTGATATTGCTCTGTATTTTCTGCTCAGTCAGATTCACGGACTGGGAAGGGGCGTTCCCCAGCAGGCTGTGACATCATCTGAAGCCATACAGGGGAGAACTTCCTCCCTCACTCTGCTACACACAGCCCAGAGCAGTTCAGTGTGAGATGAGCTATGATTGGATAATGCTGCATACCACACACACCCCCCCCCCCACCCCCCACCCAATCACTCCAGACTGCATTTCCTGATTTTGGCCTTCTGCCAGGCCAGCAGGAGTCCAAAGTCTGTGCAAAAGATGAGGGGAAATGTGCTCTGGGCAGGTAGGGAGACACCTAGTGGCAGCTTTTTTAAACACAAATAAAACATAGAAAACTTTTTTTTTTTTGTTTGTTTTTTTTAAACAAAGTACATTAGAAAGATTTTTTTCATTTACCATAAGGAGTGCAATAGCAAAAATTTGTTTTAATGAGAGTGCCTATTTAAATAATAAATCATATAAAATGTTGCATGAAGTTTGATGGAGGCTCCATTTCTTTCCCACTCAGCACATACTCCTTATTAGTTTCACATATTAGGGTGGACCCATGCTTCCATTATCAATTTATTTATTGACCACCAGCTTCCATATGGGATGTCCATCCACCCAACTATTTGTTGGTAGCACTGTGGCCTTTCCAGTTTTGGGCATTGGGCCTACTTGGATTCCTCCCATGGTCTGATTTCCATAGTATTGTCCATGGTGGGGCGCTATTTTGTCTATGGCAGGGCCATTAGTATTCAAGCTCCACCGGACCAGGGTCAGATCCCACGAAATCCATTCTCTATACAGCATTGTGCAGTATTCTGGCACCGCATACTTAAAGCATAACAATAGTGCCATTTTTATGGTGTGCCCCCTAAAACATAACTGATTGGCTCAAAGTCAGTTCTTATGAAGAATAAGGGACTAACTCTTCCCGTACCTTACATGGGACTGCGTACTGCGACCCTGATCAGCAGGTTGTATCTGTGGATGGTATAACTAGGGAGATAAGGACAGGGTAGACATTGGCTTGGCACATCTGATAGTGATTAAACACAAGATATTCGAATAATTTTTTTTTTGTTCTGCATAGAAAAACTAATAAAAACAACGAATAAAAATCCATGTATAAAACACTTTATATTCTGTACCTGCTAAACTTCATTTAAATTGATTCGGAAAGGACAAACTCAATGAGCCAAACTGGTTAGTCTATTAGAAGTACAGAGAACGTCCTTGGACTGTGCCCAAAATGCGTTGGGAGGGCCTTGCATGTGTGCGAAAGATGTCACAGCTCCAGCTGGGGACAGGATCTTAAGAAGTGCGTTCCAGAACGGAGCTTGAGGAGGAATAGGGATGTCGTGGCCTCAATGGCTCCTCCAGTAATTATCTTCACATGTCCCTATATATATCTATATATATATATATATATATATATATATATATATATATATACAGTATTGCATGTTTATTGCTACAAAGGAGGCATATATCTAAGATTCTCTGTATAGAGGTATGAATGGGTTAAAAAAAAAACAAAAAAAAAACATGGCTGCTATTTTAGCGAGACAGCGCCACTCTTGTCTAGTGGTTGTGTGCTGTATTGCATCTCATCCTCCTACCAGTAACTCAGCAGTCTCAGACTACGGCCCTCCAGATGTTGCCGTCGGCTGTCCGGGCATGCTGGGAGTTGAAGTTTTGCAATATCTGGGGGCACCCTGGTAGGAAAACACTGAGCTAGGACAAAGTGGTTGTTAAAGGGGTATTCCAGGCCAAAACCTTTTTTTATATATCAACTGGCTCTGGAAAGTTAAACAGATTTGTAAATTACTTCTATTAAAAAATCTTAATCCTCCCAATAGTTATTAGCTTATGAAGTTTTCTGTCTAACTGCTCAATGATGATGTCACGTCCCGGGAGCTGTGCAGTTCCTATGGGATATTCTCCCATCATGCACAGCTCCCGGGACGTGACATCATCATTGAGCAGTTAGACAGAAAACTTCATAAGCTAATAACTATTGGGAGGATTAAGATTTTTTAATAGAAGTAATTTACAAATCTGTTTAACTTTTCGGAGCCAGTTGATATATATAAAAAAAAAAGGTTTTGCCTGGAATACCCCTTTAACTAAAGAAGTTGAGTGCACGTGCCCAGCATCACATCCAGAGGCTGTCAGGGCATGCTGGGAGTTGAAGTTTTGCAACATCTGGGGGCACCCTGGTAGGAAAACACTGAGCTAGGACAAAGTGGTTGTTAACTAAAGAAGTTGAGTGCACGTGCCCAGCATCATATCCAGAGGCTGTCAGGGCATGCTGGGAGTTGAAGTTTTGCAACATCTGGGGGCACCCTGGTAGGAAAACACTGAGCTAGGACAAAGTGGTTGTTAACTAAAGAAGTTGAGTGCACGTGCCCAGCATCATATCCAGAGGCTGTCAGGGCATGCTGGGAGTTGTGGTTTCACAAATGTTGGAGGCAATATAGTTGGAAAACACTGGTTTGATGTTTGTAAAAAAAAAAAACTCTACACAATGCCCGTTGACAACTTTAGCGTCCACACTATGACACCACTGCAGTAAATGGTTCTGAGCGGCAATACTGCACACAACCACCAGACTGAAGTGGCGCTGTACTTTGGTGGGGAGGTAGTATCCCACTCTTCAAGAACCTTTCTATGTAAAATGAGTATATTATCTGCAGTTTTAATGCTATGAGTTGCAAGAACTTATTAAAATGATTTTTATAGGGTGTCCACCCAGCTTTCCCAAGCTCCTGAGTGACGACTCTTCCCAGTTATGTAATTATAATTCATTTGATATATTTTTGCATAGCTAGTAAGATCGGCTGCTCACGCTGATGATGTTTATACTGTACATATACGCAGACTGCATATCATCTATAGTATATCCACAGGATATTACACTGATCTGTGACCCATCTGTTCTATTTTGGAATTAGTCCTTCCCTGATTTTTCCTGTGCCTCACGGTGACCCCAGATCCTCCCTCATTTACTTATCTATGGAAATACTGTGGATTAGAGGGGAAATTGTTACTCATGGGGTCATGGGGCAATACCAGGCACTACCATATGTTTGAGGAAGCGTTAGTTCTGTGCACTCACCAGCAGGGGGTTGTCTGCACGTGTATGTTGGGGTAGGGGCTGTATGCACGGACATAAAGTAAAGGATGCTTAGTATAATATTAACTATCCACATGCCACAGGCTGCGTGTAAAGAAAAGTTTGGTGACCACCACCAATTCCAGATCTTATAGTGATCACCCAGCTTTCTGAGGCACCTGAACAGCAAATTATCATAATGATAGCTATATAGTTTACAAGGTTGAAAAAAAGACAGCCTAGAACCTTACTGTGCTGGGACTAGAAGTATTTATCTTTATGCAGTAGTGTTACATTACTAGACAGGTGGGAAAGCTGGGAAAGCTGGGTGGCAATCCTTTAAAGGGGTACTCCGATGGAAAACAATCTTTTAAAAAAAGTTAAACAGATTTGTAAATTACTTCTATTACTTATCAGCTGCTGTATGCTCCAGAGGAAGTTGTGTAGTTATTTTCTGTCTGACCACAGTGCTCTCTGCTGCCACCTCTGTCCCTGTCAGGAATTAGCCCAAGAGTCATGGAAAAGATGTGAGGGGAAAAGGGCGCAGGAGAGATCTGTCAATCAAGGCCAACTGGGCATAAAAATCAGTATGTGGGCTGTTTAAAGAAGTAAGGACATCATATGTTGGTATTTTGTGAGCTGTATACAGCAGTATAATGTTGGCACTATATGGCGATATTATGTGAGCTGTTTACAGCAGTATAAGGACATCATATGATGGTATTTTGTTGGTATTTTGTGAGCTGTATACAGCAGTATAATGTTGGCACTATATGGCGATATTATGTGAGCTGTTTACAGCAGTATGATGTTGGCAATATATGGCGATATTATGTGAGCTGTTTACAGCAGTATGATGCTGGCAATATATGGCGATATTATGTGAGCTGTATACAGCATTATGATGTTGGCACTATATGGCGATATTATGTGGGCTATATACAGCAGTATGATGTTGGCACTATATGGTGATATTATGTGGGCTATATACAGCAGTATGATCTTGACACTATATGGTGATATTATGTGGGCTATATACAGCAGTATGATGTTGGCACTATATGGTGTTATTATGTGGGCTATATACAGCAGTATGATGTTGGCACTATATGGTGTTATTATGTGGGCTATATACAGCAGTATGATGTTGGCACTATATGGCGATATTATGTGGGCTATATACAGCATTATGATGTTGGCACTCTCTGGTGATATTATGTGGGCTATATACAGCAGTATGATGTTGGCACTATTTGGTGTTATTATGTGGGCTATATACAGCAGTATGATGTTGGCACTATATGGTGATATTATGTGGGCTATATACAGCAGTATGATCTTGACACTATATGGTGATATTATGTGGGCTATATACAGCAGTATGATGTTGGCACTATATGGTGTTATTATGTGAGCTGTATACAGCAGTATGATGTTGGCACTATATGGCGTTATTATGTGAGCTGTATACAGCAGTATGATGTTGGCACTATATGGCGATATTATGTGGGCTATATACAGCATTATGATGTTGGCACTATATGGTGATATTATGTGGGCTATATACAGCATTATGATGTTGGCACTCTCTGGTGATATTATGTGGGCTATATACAGCAGTATGATGTTGGCACTATTTGGTGTTATTATGTGGGCTATATACAGCAGTATGATGTTGGCACTATATGGCGATATTATGTGGGCTATATACAGCATTATGATGTTGGCACTATATGGCGATATTATGTGGGCTATATACAGCATTATGATGTTGGTACTTTATGGCGATATTATGTGGGTTATATACAGCATTATGATGTTGGTACTTTATGGCGATATTATGTGAGCTGTATACAGCATTATGATGTTGGCACTATATGGCGATATTATGTGGGCTATATACAGCAGAATGATGTTGGCACTATATGGCGATATTATGTGAGCTGTATACAGCATTATGATGTTGGCACTATATGGCGATATTATGTGGGCTATATACAGCATTATGATGTTGGCACTATATGGCGATATTATGTGGGCTATATACAGCATTATGATGTTGGCACTATATGGCGATATTATGTGAGCTATATACAGCATTATGATGTTGGCACTATATGGCGATATTATGTGGGCTATATACAGCATTATGATGTTGGTACTTTATGGCGATATTATGTGGGTTATATACAGCATTATGATGTTGGTACTTTATGGCGATATTATGTGAGCTGTATACAGCATTATGATGTTGGCACTATATGGCGATATTATGTGGGCTATATACAGCAGAATGATGTTGGCACTATATGGCGATATTATGTGAGCTGTATACAGCATTATGATGTTGGCACTATATGGCGATATTATGTGGGCTATATACAGCAATATGATGTTGGCACTTTATGGCGATATAATGTGGGCTATATACAGCATTATGATGTTGGCACTATATGGCGATATTATGTGGGCTGACATTACAAGAAAAACTGTAAAGCAGGAGGTGGGGGCTAATGATTCTGTGCTTGTTGCCCAAGATCTCCTTTTCTATAGAGCCAGCCCTGCTCGTATATATCCATTTATTCTGCAGGTCCCATCTTCTCTATAATCTTATATACAGTCACCTGACTGCCGATTAGTGAACGGCTCCCATCGATCCTGACTGTAAACCTGGGCCCTGGCACGCAATCTCTGCATCGGTTATGACTGTTGCCTTTCCGGTGCCAGTTGGCAATCTGGTGGGCTTTACTAGTCCCCCTAACTACAATTGTATCCCAGAGCTGACACAGTCAACAGCAACACTTTCTGACAGCAGCCAGGGCTGTCACTGTGTCAGATGGCAATAACTCCGAACGCATCCTGAGCGCGGCTGGCAGCACCACTCCACAGTGATACATGGAGACTGGTTGTTATTTACAGATGGCGTCGCTGCCAGGGGACAGCCTGACCTACTCCAACCGGCCGAAAAACAACTGCTACACGGCGGAGTGATAAAAATGGCTACGAACAAACACAGGATTAACTCATTTTCAAATATTAATAGAAAGTACAACCCCCAATATCTAGAAAAGGATAAACTATCAAATGTAATGTGGAAACGTTATATTGTACGAATGGATTTCATGGTCAAACCCTTGAAATCCTGGTTTCACATTAAACAAAGTAATTCCTGATAATTCATCAGTAATTCAGCCCTGTTCACACATCTACATGGCGAGTTTCTCTGTGTAAGATTCTAAACATATCAAACCTTCCAGTACTTATCCGCTGCTGTATACTACAGAGGAAGTTGTGTAGTTCTTTTCTGTCTGACCACAGTGCTCTCTGCTGACACCTCTGTCCGTGTCAGGAACTGTCCAGAGTAGGATAGGTTTGCTATGGGGATATGCTTGTACAGTGACCCCCCGACCTGCGATGGCCCCGACATACGATCATTTCAACATATGATGACCTCTCAGAAGCATCAACATACGATGCTTTTGTATGTCGGGGCCATCGCATAAATGGCTATTCGGCAGCGCTGAGTGCTTCAGCTGCCGCTGGATAGCCGTTTACGGTGCCCCGTGTGGTCCGCTGACGATCACTTACCTGTCCTCGGGGCTCAGGCGCGTCCTCTTCGGGATCCTCTGCATCGTCAGCGCTCTCCATCGTCGTCATCACGTCGCTGCGCACGCCGTCCCGTCATCCAATAGGAGTGGCGTGTGTAGCGACGTGATGGCGGCGATGGAGAGCGAGGATGCCGGGGAAGCAGAGGCCTTGCTGGAATGTCGGGGACACCTCTGGGATGCGGCGACAGCGATGGAGGGCGACATCCCGGGCAGCAGTGACGAGCAGTGACGGTCCGGAGCGGCCAGGACACGTGAGTACAACCTCCAATACCAGTGGTCTTCAACCTGTGGACCTCCAGATGTTGCAAAACTACAACTCCCAGCATGCCCGGACAGCCGTTGGCTGTCCGGGCATGCTGGGTGTTGTAGTTTTGCAACATCTGGAGGTCCGCAGGTTGTAGACCACTGTCCTATACTTTACATTGCACGGATTCCTCAACATACGATGGTCCATTTGGATGGATTTGGATTACCATCGTATGTTGAGGGACCACTGTACTCTGGACAGTTCCTGACATGGACAGAGGTGTCAGCAGGGAGCACTGTGGTAAGACTGGAAAGACTACATGACTTTCTCCAGAGCATACAGCAGATGATAAGTACTGGAAGGATTAAGATTTTCAAATAGAAGTAATGTATAAATCTGTATAACTTTCTGGAACCAGTTGACTGAAAAAAATGTTGAGTACCCCTTTAACAACATAATGTGTGGTTTAAAAAAATCACTACTAATGTGTTTGCATTGTTAGGGTGGGTTCACACTACGTTTTGTCCCATACGGGAGCGCATACGGCAGGGGGGAGATAAAACCTCGCGCTCCCGTATGTCACCGTATGCGCTCCCGTATGTCATTCATTTCAATGAGCCGACCGCAGTGAAACATTCGGTCCAGTCGGCTCATTTTTGCGCCGTATGCGCTTTTACAACCGGACCTAAAACTGTGGTCAACCACGGTTTGAGGTCCGGTTGTAAAATCACTTTGTGATTTCGTGAATATTTGGAATATATAGAATATAGCGAAATTTATTCATCATGACGAATATTCGTTTGTCAATGATGTGTACTGTGAAAATAAAAAGTGATCATCCCTCCCTGCTTCCAGCTTGTCATCCAAAGAAGGAAAATATGCGAAAATTTGCGAATATCGGCACTTCCAGAGGACACTGATCCCTCCCTTCTGTCAGCTTGTGGGCCAATGAGAAGGATGCAAATACAGTGGTCAGAGGTTAGCAACATCCCTAGCAACCAATAGGAGAGTAGTTAGTTGAAAGATATCATCGCGCATGTGCATTTTGCGGATTTCATTACGAAACAAATGAATATGCGAAATTTGCGAATATAGGACAAATATTTGTCCATATATTCGCAAAATATCGCAAAATTCGAATATGGCCTATGCCGCTCATCACTAGTCATAAGGTGGCAACATAATAGTCGCAATTCAAGTAATAGACTTATTAGCAGCTATGTACAGTCATGGCCGTAAATGTTGACACCCCTGAAATTTTACCCCTGAAAGTTATTTCTCACAGAAAATGATTGCAGCAACACATGTTTTGCTATACACATGTTTATTCCCTTTGTGTATTGGAACTAAACCAAAAAAGGGAGGAAAAAAAAGCAAATTGGACATAATGTCACCAAACTCCAAAAATGGACTGGACAAAATTATTGGCACCCTTTCAAAATTGTGGAAAAATAAGATTGTTTCAAGCATGTGATGCTCCTTTAAACTCACCTGGGGCAAGTAACAGGTGTGGGCAATATAAGAAATCACACCTGAAAGCAGATAAAAAGGAGAGAAGTTCACCTAGTCTTTGCATTGTGTGTCTGTGTGCCACACTAAGCATGGACAACAGAAAGAGGAGAAGAGAACTGTCTGAGGACTTGAGAACCAAAATTGTGGGAAAATATCAACAATCTCAAGGTTATAAGTCCATCTCCAGAGATCTAGATTTGCCTTTGTCCACAGTGCGCAACATTATCAAAAAGTTTGCAACCTTTGGCTGTCCGGGCATGCTGAGACTTGTAGTTTTGCAACAGCTGGAGAAACACTGTTTGGAAAACACAGCTCTATACTGAAAAAAAAAACCTCTGGATCATTATTTGAAACATGAAGGGGGAGATTTATCAAAACCTTTGTAGAGGAAGAGTGGTACAGTTGCCCATAGCAACCAATCAGATCGCTGCTTTCTTTTTTTTACAGGCTTCTTTAAAAATAAAAGGAGTTAGCTGATTGGTTGCTATGGGCAACTGGGCAACTTTTCCTCTGGACAGATTTAGAAAATATTGTGTGTGAGAACAGAGCCTCCATTTTCAGTAAAGAACACATCACTCACTTCAGTAAAGTTTAACTGCAATACCAGACAAAACTCATGCACTGGTAAGGCACAAATGAGCCAAAAATAAAAAATAAAAAAAAATAAAAATTTTGGGACATAAAAGGTCCAAAGAAAAAAACATACTCTATTTTATTGAGTTGTTTATTAATGTTTTTGTTTCTTTTTTAAAAAAGAGAATTTTGGAGTTTTTTTCATGTTCTTTTGGGTGTTTTTCAGTCCTTTTGCAGGAGTTTCATGCAAATTAGGTCTTAGAGCCAAAAAGAGATTAAAGGGTAGCTCCCACCATCCTATTATTTTTTTTTTGTTAGCCCGTTCCCCCCCCCCCCCCCCCCCCCGCTACGGCACTAGCCCGTTCCCTCCTCCTAACCCCCCCCCCCCCCCCCCGCATACCCCGTTCCCTCATTACACTTGCAGTTACTGCAGAGTCCGGCAGCGGGCGTGCAGGGACAGCGGCGGCAACGAGGCGGCGGCGGTGATGTGCGGGAGGAGTGGCCTCCCAGCCAGTGGCCGGGGAGCCAATGCACTCGCTCCCGCCTGTCTGATTGACAGGCAGGGAGCGAGTGCAGCCTAACTGAAAAAGGACTGATTGCCACTCCAAAATCAGTCCTTTTTCAATAGCCGGTTTTTAAATGTAAATTAAACCTTTTTAATGAAAAAAAAAATTATAAAAGTATATTAGAGATATGTTGTAGTACATAAGTACTACAACATATCAAAAAATAAAGTTGGTGACAGTGCCCATTTAAAAAAAAAAAACACACACACACACGCACAAAAAGTTCTTTTTTTTTTTTAGACATAAAAAGGTTCAATACAAAAACCGTGCACTATTTTTGGAAGGAAGGAGCTATGTTATGCTAATGTCTAAAGGGGGATGTACAGGATTGACAAGAAGGGATATAGTGGGAGAAAAGTTGCTGGGTTACCCATAGCAACCAATCAGATCGCTTCTTTCATTTGCAGAGGCCTTGTTTAAAATGAAAGAAGCGATCTGATTGGTTGCTATGGGCAACTGGGCAACTTTTCCTCCGGACCGGTTTTGATAAAGCTCCCCCATGCTTCTTTTCTCCTGTCCATGGGTTTTGTCTAGTATTGCAACTCTATGGCTATAAACCAGAAACAGACAATCGACATGAATTGGGCGGTAGACCTTTAAAAAAAATGTTTTTAACTCATATACAACCTCTTTACAGCTAAGAAAACATTATAAAATGCCCAAAGGATTACAGAACTGTACACCGAGGTTCCCACATAATTATAACCCAGTCAGAAGTGACCATGTGATTTGGGATCGTACGCGGTTGAAGTACTCGCGTAATTAGAAACCGCTAAAGCCGACCACATTTTATGGTGGAGTGACCACAGGACTTTAGACCATCATACATAGGCGTTTAGGAGGTGCCCCATAACTATGCACAAGCCACGGGCGGGCACAAAATCGTAATAGAAACTGCTACGTTCTATTAAAGGAACAAAAGCTAAAAACTCAAACAAAATGTTAGGATTCGTAGAAAGTCTGAGGGGGTGGGGCAGGACACATGGTTTCAGAAGAAAAAACAGTACAGTGATCCCTCAACTTACAATGGCCTCAACATACAATAGTTTCAACATACAATGGTCTATTCTGGACCATTGTAAGTTGAAACCAGACTCAACATACAATGTACAGACAGTCCAGATCTGTGAAACGTGTCAATGGTAGGAAGAACCGACCAATCAGAATGGACATTTCACTGGTAAAACCACTGTATTACTGAAGTGTATGCACTGACTGGTGTCTGGTAGCGCCCCCTACAGTACAGGGAGGTATTACATGTTCTGTACACTTTACCTGTACCAGGGTTAGCTGCTCCTTTGGACACCAGGTGAGGGCGACTCCATGTTACTTTTTGGGACACTTTGTGTACTGTACAGGACCCTGAAGAAGCTCCTGTCCTCTACATAGACCAGTGTTTTCCCAAGCAGGGTACCCCCAGCTGTTGCAAAACTACAACTCCCAGCATGCCCGGATAGCCTTTGGCTGTCCGGGCATGCTGGGAGTTGTAGTTTTGCAACAGTTGGAGGCTCCCTGCTTGGGAAACACTGACCTAAACAGTGATTTACAGCTCCCAGCAGATCTTTATTACTTTTATATGTAAGGATTTGCTTTATCTGTATTAGTTATCTACTTATTTTTCTTTAATTCTCACTTTTTCTAAATTTTGGATGACATTTTGGTGCCTTTAGAACCAATTACCAGGTTTCCATAGAGTTCTGGTCTCAACATACAATGGTTTCAACATACAATGGTCATCTTGGAACCAATTAATATTGTAACTTGAGGGACCACTGTATTGGGGGAGATTTATCAAAACCCGTCCAGAGGAAAAGTTGCTGAGTTGCCCAAAGCAACCAATCAGATCGCTTCTTTCACTTTTATCAAGGCCTCTGCAAAATGAAAGAAGCGATCTGATTGGTTGCTATGGGCAACTGGGCAACTTTTCCTCTTCACAGGTTTTGATAAATCTCCCCCATAGTCTTTCGAGAAAGCAAATGTTGATTTTGAATGAATGAATGAATACAGAACCGAAAATGTCACTTTTTTTTACTACATTAATATCGGTACAATATATATTTCTAAATTTAATTAAATTTTTTTTATTTAGTTTAATCTTTTCTTTCAGTCTACATTCCATTCCCATCATGCCTCGGGGCAGACAACATTTTGTTTGCTTTTTACAGTGCTAATTGTCGCCCCCCTGCTGTGTAATGTACTTTGTGTATAACTTGCCAAGTGAAATGGGGGAGGGGAAGTGACCAACTTGCACAAAAAGTGGTTTTCGCACTTCAGTCCAACTCGTCGCAGACTTAAGTGGAATTATTAGACAACATAAAGGACAGATGTGTGTACAATAATATTTTTTTTATAATTATTTCTTTTTTTTAAATTGCATTATTTACAAGTAAAAAGCAACATAAAAAAATATTTTAAAATGTGAAAAAAATTATAATAAAAAGTTATAGATAAAAGTCTGTTTTGGGGATAACCCTGTGACATCCGCCTCTAAGAAGAAGACGCTTTAGTGAAGCCGCCAGCCTGTCTAAATCTATATTTACTGCGTAAGAGGGTGACAAGAAAATTCCGTATGAATCTTTTTGTCCGGGGGGATAATACCATGTGTTGGGGTATTTGCCTTCCACGGACACAAGTAAAAGTACAAATTCAACAGCAAAATCTGTTTTATTTTTCCAGACCGAAGAGACGCACACGATAGGGATTAACCGGGAAGATTAGGATGCGAGGAGAAAAATGCATTCGAATTTGCGAACAGGGTTTTTAAAGGGGATTAGCGAGATTTTTGTTCAAGAGGCAAAATAAAAAGGGTGCAGGATAACAAAAGGAGACAGGAGAGGAGAATCTATTGTGCCACAAAGTTACACGGGGAGGGACTGGGGGGGGGGTGACTTTTGCTTTGAACAAGGAGGTCACGAGTCTCCATGGAAATTGAAACAACTTTGTCCTAGCGGGCAGCCGGATCCCCAGCAAATGTAGGGTTAATCTAGTCCTGTCCCACCTCCCTAGGCTACCGTTCATGGGCTGGAGTTGAGAACCTAAACTATCTATAGGCGACTGTCTCGTGAAGAAGACTGATACTATTTGTTTTATTGTAAGCATAACAGTCCCGAAAAAATAATAATCTAAAAAGAAACAAAAATTTCCAGAATTGTTTTTATTTTAGTATCTTATTACATTATTATTAATTATTATTATTATTTTTTTATTAACATCCACTTAGACTAAATATCTTCTGTACAAACTACTGTTTCTTTTTGTATAAATATGTATTTTATTTTTTTATTTTATTTTATTTTTTTTTTGCTTACTCTTAGCGAAAATGATTTTTGCTGGTGCACTATGGGAAATTCCAATTTTTTTCACACACACCAAAAGTATGTTTTAAAGAAGTGTTCTCAAACGGTGGCCCTCCATATGTTGCAAAACTTCAACTCCCAGCATGCCCGGACAGCCGTTGGCTGTCCGGGCATGCTGGGAATTGAAGTTTTGCAACATCTGGAGGCAAAAGTTTGAAACCACTGATTTAAAGGGGGACTTGTAGGAGGACAATGCAGAAGTAGCCATAAGAGTCAATGGTCACAAATTACACCCATTCATTGGACCGATACTTCTATTCTTCTTGATCTTAAGTTTATTTATAAGTTATAAGAAATTATAACTTGTCTGGCCAATCAAAAGAGGCCAAGAGAGGTCACATGATGACAATTCAAACCTGCATTGACTGAGTAAAGCTTACACATTGTCCTATAGATACCATGGCACACATTGAGTATTATGGATACAATATGAACATATTTATTAGACATATGTGAAGCCATCAAGATAGTGCAGGTTAGTAGACATCAAAAGAAAAATGGATGCCCCTCCTATGTAGCATTTCCTCAATGGTTCATTCCTTTTAGAACCTTGTTCACAGTGCTAAATATGAAAGAAGCGTGGAGGAAAAAACATGGGGTCAAACCTGCAAAATGGCCAAAGAAAGGTTACCATGAACTGCTGTTTAATAGAGCATCTTACGGCTCTAGAACAGTGTGGAGAGGATTTTTTGCGTTTTGGACAATCCCTAATAGTTTGAAGGGTTCCTTAAAGGAAATCTCCAGATAAGGGATTAGTAGCTGATCGCGGGGGGGTCTGACCGCTATTACCGGGACCGGACCCGGCGCTCAGTAAGGAGCACGTACTGCAGCCGGCACATGCTCCATTAAAGGGGTTATCCAGGGAAAAAACATTTTTTTATATATCAACTGGCTCCAGAAAGTTAAACAGATTTGTAAAATACTTAAAAATATATATATAAAAAAAAACTTAATCCTTTCAGTACTTATGAGCTGCTGAAGTTGAGTTGTTCTTTTCTGTCTAAGTCCTCTCTGACGACACCTGTCTCGGGAACTATCCAGAGTAGAAGCAAATCCCCATAGCAAACCTCTTCTACTCTGTGCAGTTCCCGAGATAAGCAGAGATGTCAGCAGAGAGCACTGTTACCAGACAGAAAAGAACAACTCAACTTCAGCATAACTTCACCAATAATTATTGGAAGGATTAAGATTTTTTTAATAGAAGTAATTTACAAATTTGTTTAACTTTCTGGAGCTAGTTGATATAAAAAAAAAATATATATATATATACATATATATATATATATATTTAAAAAAAAAGTTTTTTCCTGGAATACCCCTTTAATTTATATGGGACTGCCGAAAACACCAGAGTACAGCACTTGGGCATCATCGGCGCTCCCATAGAAATGAATGGCGCACGTGCCGTCACACGTTCCTCACTGAGAGCACTAGGGTCCCGTCCTGGAGATGGTTGGACCCCCAGCCATCAGCTACTTATCCCCTGTGCTGTGGATAGGGGATAAGTACATTTTCGTCGGAGTACTCCTTTAACAGTAAGGTGATCACAATAGTGTCCTCTTGATGGGACCTTAACACTTACCTGTAATCTGTAAGGAAGCCTATCAGCAAGTGTTCCATTTCCCTGCAGCACCCCCACAGGGCAAATGAAGAATTACACTAGTGCACATTCTAATGGCGTATCTGGTTAATTCAGGACAGGACAGGTCCTCCAGAGCAGGTGTGTTTTCTAAATTGGATAATTCCATCATCGTCTTGTTCAGACTTTTATTCATGACCAAGTGTAACCCTTTACTATATGGGCCGTTTTTGTTCGGAAATTCTTCATTCTAGGAGTCCTGAGTGGATCCCCCCCCCCTATGTAATCCATATGACGTTTCAGAAAATAAGGACAGGAGTCGTCTTTTTGACCCAGTGGTCTCAAACTGTGGCCCTCCAGATGTTGCAAAACTTCAACTCCCAGCATGCCCGGACAGCCAGTGGCTGTCCGGGCATGCTGGGAGTTGAAGTTTTGCAACATCTGGAGGGCCACAGTTTGGGACCACTGCTTTGACCAGTGTTGATCCGTCCTATTACTATCATGATTTAGGTTCTGTTTAAGAAGAAGTGTCCTGGGTCATCTGCTCAATATAAAAATAAGCATGATCTCTATAACTATGGGGAGCTAGTGGTAAAATATCATTATACTTGTATACTGTAATATGATAGAGCCTCAGATTCAGGAGGGAACCTAAAATAATTGCTTAAATAAAATTAGCGAAAGCCCTATGTATATAGAAATATATTCTTGGCGTTCATCTCAGTAATCCAGGATACTATCTAATTCTCTTGGAATAATATTATCCTTAAAGGGATACTAAACCTAATGTGATCGAAGAGTTACCGGCTGCAAAAGGACCGTTCTGCTAAATATTTGCCCCCCCCCTAATAATTATTATTTTATCCCACCTACATTCCTAAACAATAAAGGGACGGTCACACTTGCCCTATTTTGCTGCGTATTTGCTGCTGTTTATTTGGTAGCAAAATCAGCTGCAGAAAAGACACAGCAAAATATACCGCCAAATACGGCACCTAAAAGTTATGTACTTTCCGGTTATTTCTTCAAAATAGCACTTTCCCCCAACCACAAAGCCAGAATGTTGGAGTAATGTAATCTGCATGTAACCAGCAGTGACCTCCTCAACTTAAAGGGGTATTCCAGGAAAAAACTTTTTTTTTTATATCAACTGGCTCCAGAAAGTTAAACAGATTTGTTAATTACTTCTATTAAAAAATCTTAATCCTTTCAATAATTATCAGCTGCTGAAGTTGAGTTGTTGTTTTCTGTCTGGCAACAGTGCTCTCTGCTGACATCTCTGCTTGTCTCGGGAACTGCACAGAGTAGGATAGGTTTGCTATGGGGATTTGCTTCTAAACTGGGCGGTTCCCGAGACCGGTGTCATCAGAAAGCACTTAGACAGAAAAGAACAACTCAACTTCAGCAGCTCATAAGTACTGAAAGGATTAAAAAAAATTAATAGAAGTCATTTACAAATCTGTTTAACTTTCTGGAGCCAGTTGATATTTAAAAAATTTTTTTTTCCTGGATAACCCCTTTAAGATCAATCCTGAGGATCAGGGACGTGCACACATAGGCCCTGATTTACTAAGAGTGTTGTGTAGGTTTCTTTGTGGGTTTTAATTCCCTACAATTTATTTTCCACGGTATTTACTAAGGTTTCCCTACATTTTCCACTTTCCCTACATTTTGCTTTTTTTTACACATGTTCTGATCTGTCTGGTTTTCCTCAGCTGAAATCCAACACATTTTCTGTGGAAACCTTAGTAAATATGTTGGGTTTTTATGAAAATGTCAGGAACACGCCCCTTTTATGTGACCACGCCCCTTTCCCAGACAGACACGCCCCCCTTTTCGAGCTTTCTCTGTAAAATGGAAAGTCGGTCGGGTTTTTCATTTCTGGCGCAGACAGACAGAATTCTGACGTAATGAGATAGAATTCTCGCGCACATTTTGGTGCAGTTTCTGGCGCACAACCCGACAAAACATGTCGGGTTTACAATAGTAAATCAGGGCCATAGACTTAAAAGGGGGCTTGAGCCCCTGCCCTTCTAATGTACCGTATTTTTCGTCCTATAGGACGCACCGGCGTATAAGACGCACCCAATTTTTAGGGGCAAAATCTTAAAAAATAAAGATTTTGAACCCAATAGTGGTCTTCAACCTGCGGTCCTCCAGATGTTGCAAAACTTCAACTCCCAGCATGCCCGGACAGCCGTTGGCTGTCCGGGCATGCTGGGAGTTGTAGTTTTACAACATCTGCAGGTCCGCAGATTGAAGACCACTGCAGGAGGAGGTAATACTCACGTGTCCCCGCCGCTCCGGACCCGTCACCGCTGCCCTGAATGTCGCTCCATCGCTGTCACCGTGTCCCCGTCGTTCCGGAACGTCTCTGCTGCCGGCCGGGTATCCTCGCTCTCCGTCGCCGCCATCACGTCGTTACGCACGCCAACGTACGTACGCGACGACGTGATGACGAGGAAGGAGAGCGCCAGCATACAGGGGATCCCGGCATGGAGCAGACACCAAGGAGGCAGGTAAGGTCCCTCCCGGTGTCCTGTAAGCACTAACCTGGCTATTCAGTCGGGCTGTTCGGGACCGCCGCGGTGAAATCGCGGCGGTCCCGAACAGCCCGACTGAACAGCCGGGTTAGTGTCACTTTCCCTTCAGACGCGGCGGTCAGCTTTGATCGCCGCGTCTGAAGGGTTAATACAGGGCATCACCGCGATCGGTGATGTCCTGTATTAGCCGCGGGTCCCGGCCGTTGATGGCCGCAGGGACCGCCGCGATAGGGGTGCATTCGCCGTATAAGACGCACCGACTTTTTCCTCCCAGTTTTGGGGAAGAAAAAGTGCGTCTTATACGGCGAAAAATACGGTACCTGCCCTATAAAGCTTCACTGATTGGGACCTCCATGGGGTGATGTGGGTCCCATTCATCTGACATGACTGCCGGAGATCCCTTACCTCAGGACCTGTGTTGTGTTAACATGCGTAAGGTTTTTACAAACATTTTTTCTTATAATAATATGTGCCTTTTTTTTTTTTTTTTACTTGAGCTCCTGCCCCCCAAAATGTCTGTGCACGTCCCTGCTCTGGATGATTGTGTCTTCTCTAGCTGGAGGGCACACAGCCACCCTTGAGTATAGTGGTCGGACCTGCCGTTTGCATGTGAAAAGTCCTGCAGCTACTTCCAAAAGAGACACCAATTTATCAGGCATTTTCACGCCTATGAAGAGACGCCGCTGATTTATTGCCTCATTTTCACTTCGGCAGCAGCTGTTGGGAGCTCCTGGTGAATAAATGATAGGGGCGACTCTGAACATTTACAAAAAGGGGGCAGAGGAACCGGCGTCACCTCCTTGTTCAGGGATCTAGCTCTTTCACATGCCTCCTCCCAATTCTACCGGACCTTTACGAGCTACAGATTAAACACAGTATCATCAATAGAGGGAGAAGAGCCTCCAGCACTTGTGACACCTTCATTCATTGACATGCCCTAGAGGTAGAACAGCTTCTGCCACCAGATCAGGAGCCCTCCTACCACCAGGTGCCCTACTCAATCATCTCCGCGCTCGGTGGGAGCCCCAACTGCATCGCCTCAGGTCAAGCCTGATCCTTCAGAGACACAACCAGCAGCTAAATACCACAATCTAAACAATAATTATTGGGTATAATCTAGCGGAACAAATTCTCTGTTTTTCCTGGAAACACTGATGGGTCCTCTGAGGATTGTGTCTTCAAACTGGGATATTAAAATGGTGAAGCCGTTTATGGAAGGAGACAAAGTCAATATGTTACCTTAAGGGTTTTTGTTGTTGTTTGATAAGCGGGAATCATTAGAATAGAGCAGTCGGGATTCCCGAGAACAGAGCTTAGTGTCACCACCACTAAACTAATGGGGCATCTAGGTATTAATGACATTTGTCTTTTCTCCTGGAATTAAATTCATATATATATATATATATATATATATATATATATATATATATATATAGCCATTGAAAATAGAGAATTCTGACAAAACACAAATGTGTATAAAAAAAAAAAACATTCAGTGAAGGTCAATTTTGGTTGTCTTTTTTTTAAAATATTTTTGAATCCCTGTGTAGACATCATGAAGGATGTAGAATTTATTTATTATATTTATTATTAAACTTTTGTAAATATGGTATGTAGATAATTAATAACAGATAATGGTATATATATATATTTTGTACCATTCATTTAAAATATATGTAAAGACTGACTGAATTTCAACATAGAAGGAAAATAAAAAATAAAGTAACCTCAGCTACATTGTCAAATAGTATACATATTCTTTTGTTCTCTCTCTATCTATATCATATCTATCATCTATCTATCTCATATCTATCTATCTATCATCTATCTATCTATCTATCTATCTCATATCTATCTATTTATTTATCTATCTATCTCTCATATCTATCTATCTCATATATATCTATATATCTCATATCTATCTATCTATCTCATATCTATCTATCTATCTCATATCTATCTATATATCTCATATCTATCTATCTCATATCTATCTATCTATCATATCTATCTATCTCATATCTATTTATCTAATATCTACGTATCTATTGATCTAGAGAATAGAAAAAGGAGCAGAACTCCTGCGGGGTGGGGGGTCAATAGGTGATTCGGGTGCATGCAGGTACAGGGTCCCAGTTTCAAAGTCCCCAAGTCAATACAATAGAATGAAGCTGTAGCTTTATATTATCCATTCCATGTAAAGTTTCTTGAGAAAGGCTGCAATAGCGCAGCGGAAATGTTGACTGTGATGGAAGAAAGCTACACCTTCATTGTTCCACACTTCATTTGTGAAAGCTGTGGTGATTTTTCTACTTTTGTATCTATCTATCTCATATCTATCTATGTATCTATCTACTTTCTGTCTATCTATCCATTATATCTATCTACCAAACTATTGTCTATCTATGTATCTATCTATATAACTATCTCAGAACTATTTATCCATCGATCTGTTACATCTATCTAACAGATTTCATATCTATCTATCTCATATCTATCTATCTCATATCTATCTATCTCATATCTATCTATCTATCTCATATCTATCTATCTCATATCGATCTATCTCATATCAATCTATCTCATATCTATCTATATTTATCTTTCTATATTATATGTATATATCCATCTCATATCTATCTATCTATCTATCTATCTAGAGAAAAAGGAATTTCTGTGAAAAAATTACCGTGAAAAAATTATGTTGATTTATTCCATCAAAAGCAGAGTGTCCAAAAGCAACGTTTCGACCAGCTCACCTGGTCTTTCTCAAGCTTTTGGAATAAATCTACAAAATTTTTTCACGGATTTGTGTGCTGAGGAAATTCCTTTTTCTGTTTATACAAAGGCCCCTGATCCTGGTCTGGACTCTTCGTGCACCATATATGGACTAACTTTGTGCAAGGAGGTGCTGTTTTCCTACAGTGTTTGTCTATCTATATATTATCTATCTATCTATATCATATCTATCTATCTCATATCTATTATCTATCTATATCATATCTATCTATCTATCTATCCATCTTATATCTATTTCATATCTATATATCTGTATCATATCATATATCATATCTATCTATCTTATATCTATCTATCTCATATCTATCTATCTCATATCATATATCATATCAATCTATCTCGTATCTATCTAACATCTATCTATCGCATATATATATATATCTCATATCTATCTATCTCATATCTATCTATCTATCTTATATATATCTCATATCTATCTATCTATCTTATATCTATCAATCTCATATCTATTTATCTCATATCTATCTATCTTATATCTATCTATATATCTATCTTATATCTATCTATCTTATATATATCTCATATCTATCTGTCTGTCTGTTCTTATATTGAACAGTTCACTTAAATTTTATCAAAAGAAACTCGTGTTGTTCTTATTTATTTAGCGCCATCACTTTCTGATAGAATTTTACAGGCTCCTCAGCCATAAGCTGCTTGTAGTGTATTCTTTGGAGGCATGAAATTCCCATTTAAGAGTTGAAAAGCTGGAACCAGCTCAAGCAGCATTCAGGATGCCTCAAATCCTATTGTCCTGTGATACTACATTGCCCTTTAGATTACAGAAGTGTTTGTGACTGAGCGGCCTGACATACTTTTGTATGTTTTACATTTAACAGAAGCTTTTTAGATTTTAACAATTTAAACCATGTAACATTATAACTACAGTAGCATTATGGGGTTGGCAGCCCTTCAGCACTTTATTTTAGTCGGCTAAACTACATCATATTGTAATGATATTATGATACATATTGTAAATTTTTCCTGTATTCAGCAAAACATTACCATTTCATAGGACTCTAGAAAGCTAGGGATAGATAGATCGATAGATAGATAGATAGATACAAGATATATAGGAGATAAATAGATAATGCGATAGATAAATAGATTTACATAGATAGATAGATAGATAGATAGATAGATAAAGATGAGATAGATAGATGATAGATATATAGATAGATAGATAGATAGATAGATAGATAGATAGATAGATATGAGATAGATAGATAGAAAGATAATGAGATAGATATGAGATAGATAGATATGAGGTAGATAGATATGAGCTAGATAGATAGATATGAGATAGATAGATATTTATATGAGATAGATAGATATGTGATAGATAGATGATAGATAGATAAGAGTTAGATAGATATGAGATAGAAAGATAGATATGAGATAGATAGATAGATAGATAGATATGAGATAAATATGAGATAGATAGATATAAGATAGATAGATGATAGATAGATAGATAGATAGATAGATAGATAGATATGAGATAGATAGATAGAAAGATATGAGATAGATAGATATGAGATAGATAGATATTTATATGAGATAGATAGGTATGCGATAGATAGATGATAGATAGATAAGAGATAAATAGATAGATGAGAGATAGATAGATATGCAATAGATAGATAAATAAATAAATAGATAGATATGAGATAGATGGATAGATATGAGAGATAGATAGATAGATAGATAGATAATGCGATAAATAGATAGAAGGTAGATAGATATGAGATAGATAAATAGATAGATATTAGATAGATAGATATTAGATAGATAGATATGAAATATATATATGAGACAGATGGATAGATAGATATAGATAGATATGAGATATATATATATGAGACAGATAGATAGATATAGATAGATATGAGATATATATATGAGATAGATAGATAGACATGAGATGAAATGATGGGTTCCAGCTTTAAAGCATGCATCTAGTGATGGTTCGGACAATAGGATATATGCTTAAATTTTTGCTCCACCCAAGCCTGAGACTTGAACAAAACTATGGGTGTTCAATCCACGGATTATGTGGAAGTTTAATGCAAGTGTATGGGACTTCAACCAAATTCGTAGATTGAATGCCCATAGTCTCCCGAAAGTCTCAGGCTTGGACGGCTCGGACGGTGCGAACATTTAAACATATATCTGACTGTGCGAGCCATCACGGCTGTACACTATTGGGCAATGGTCAGAGTCAGAAAACACAACCCGACATTGCTCATAATGAAATAGACGACCTTTCAGCGTGCCCTTCACTTTTTCAAACTTAAATGATTCAGGTTAACAAGGCCAATGAAATCCCAAATTCCTTCTAAATGCTATTTGTAAATAACATCTTCATAGAATAAGCTCTTATACAGTCCGCACAATGTCTGCTCGCAATATGTGGAAGTGACGTGGACTCTTTAATATTTTCTGACCTCACCGAATATTTCTATCCAAATGCGAAATAAGTCTGCATGGAACCAGAATGCCAAAGAGGGTACGGCTTACCACACAAAGAGATCACCTGTCAAGACACTGAGATATACAGGTGCAGAGAGAAAAGAGCTACAACGTGGTATAATGACTATAGACAGGTTATTGAGGGAGTCATCTCATCTCAACAATTCACTCATCTCAATGACATATTAAAGGGGTACTCTGTCCCGAGACATCTGTCTGATGTCATGTCTGATCCCCAAGGGCGGGACCCCCGCGATCCTGGCTGCGGCACGCCAGACATCCAGTGCACGGAGCGAACTTCGCTCTGTGCCGGACGACTGGCGATGTGAGAAGGAGGCTCGTTATGTCACAGTCATGCCCCCTCAATGCAAGTCTATGGGAGGGGGCGTGACGGCCGTCACGCCCCCTCCCATAGACTTGCATTGAGGGGGCATGGCCATGACGTCATGAGCGGGTCACGGACGTGATGTCACGAGCTTCCGGTTTAGCACCCGACTCTCTAAACAACCGGGTGCAGCAAGGAGATCGCGGGGGTCCCCAGCAGTGGGACCCCCACGATCAGACATCTTATCCCCTATCCTAAGATGTATAGGGGAGGAGTACCCCTTCAAGTTCATTTAGGGGAACTTCTCTATCAAGACCCACATCTAGTAGAGCATCAAACAAGCCAAGTAGAGAAAATGTAACCTCTAAGCAACCTCTGTCACTCTGGTGGGATTGGTGCATCCATGGATTACATTGGCCACCATTTAGTTTGAAATGCCACATGTAATACTATATTTTGCCTGTAACGGCCACTGTAGGAAAAATGAGCAGCCAATGAAAAATTCCCTGGACAAAATGAGCTTTTGGCTGGGGTTCTCCAGGAGGCAGCTAACATAAAGTAAATTGATAACACTACTACTACTACTACTTCGAATAATAATGATAATCATAGTAATAATAATGAGACAACCTCCCAAAAAATACCTAAAACATTTTTAACAAATTATGGTAACTAATGTTTCCAATGAACTGTAATGGTTTTCATGAATTGATAAAAACAGATTTAAGTAAATGCACATGACTGTATTATGACTTCCAATGCTGCCATGCTTGAAGTGGGCCATACACATTAGATTATAGTCAACCATTGATTTCAGTGCGACCATTTGTCTATCCAAAGTGTATGTGTCCCCCTGATTCTCCACCGACAGATAATAGATATCAGCGCTAGAAACTTTTGTTCAGTGGTGCCTGGCAGCAGCTCTCAATAAAAAATACATGTACACTCAGCCAAGCCAAGCATGTATATATATAGGGTGTTGGGAGCGATAGTTGTCAGCCAAACAAACTTTTGCCCAACAGTTATCCAATATGTCTGGTCAGCTTTAAAAAAGCACCACTAGAATTCCACTGCCCCTATTTCCATATACAGTAACCCCCCGACATGCGATGGCCCCGACATATGATCAAATCGACATACGATGGCCTCTCAGAGGCCATCGCATGTTGATGTCAGCATCGACATACGATGCTTTTATATGTCGGGGCCATCACATTAACTGCTATCCGACAGCGCAAAATGCTTAAGCTGCTGTCGGATAGCAATTTAGGCAGCCCGGACAGGTTCACTTACCTATCCCCACTGCTCCGTGTCCTCCTCGCGATCCTCCGGCGTCTTTTGCATCTTCTCCGGGGTCCGGGCCTCGCTTTCTGGCGTCGTTATTACGTCAGTGCGCACGCTGTGCTGGCGTAGCAACGTAATAACATCACCAGAAAGCGAGGCCCGGACACCGGAGGATCCAGAAGAAGATGCCGTAGCAGGACAGCATCGGGAGCCCCTGGGAGACCATCGGGAGCGGTGAGGACACGGTCCGTAGCGGCGGGGACAGGTGAGTATAAATGCACTTTTACTATTGCACGAATCCCTCAACATACGATGGATTCGACAAACCAAATACCTTGTGCCATGTTCCATCTAATGCCCTACCATGAATATATTTAAAGATGTACTCTGCCCCTAGACATCTTAACCCCTATCCAAAGTATCGGGGATAAGATGTCTTATCGTTGGGGTCCCACTGCTGGGGATTCCCACGATCCTGGCTGCGGCAGACAACAGGTGCACTGAGCGAACTCCACTTCGTGCCGGATGACTGGCGATGCGGGGTGGAGGCCCCGCTCGTGACATCATGGCCACACATGCTCAATACAAGTCTATGGGAGGTGGCGTGATGGCAGCCACGCCCCCTCCCATAGATTTGCATTGAGGGGGCGTGGCTGTGACATCCCGAGCCTCTGGCGCTGCACCCGACGTTATAAACGAACGCCGGGTGTAGCAGGAAGATCGCGGGAGTCGAACAGCTATAGACTATCATAGTATTTCAACCAACTACGAACCATGTTTGTACAATCGTATGATAGTTTTAGATTGGGAACAATATTATGGCATTCATCCCAGGATAAAGTATATCTCCCTTCTACAAACAAGTCCTATTTTTAATTAATAATGAGATGACGGTATATTTTCCCGCCTATAATCCCATTATTCCGGCCACATTTGTCTTCAACAAACGGTCTGACAATATGTCCCCCTGTAATGTGCTAAGAACCATTTCTATTGGCCATGTCTCGCAGGCACTTATCACCTAACTGGTTATGACAAGCTAATTTCACTGCTCCTCGCATATGGCTGACTTTAAATGGGTTACTTAAAGCCATGATGGATGAGTGTGAGAGTAACCTTGTTTGAAGTGGCGGCTGTGGGTACAAGATCTAATTTTTGGCTGCTAATGAATTAGATTTAATTAGGGGGGTCCCTGATCAGATTGAGAGGCTGACAGTCTGACTGTACCAAGGCTTTATATATGCGTTCCCTCCATTGTCCGCTTCACCACAAAACAAATAATGAGGTTTTCCACACCAACAAAGTGGAGTTTTGAATGTGTTTGTGTTTAACATGTTATCTGCTGGTGCATAAAACAAGGTTTGATTGTGGCTAAAAAAAAAAAAAAAAGTAGATGATAAAAGTGACCAAAACTTTGAATAAAACAAAAAAAAAATCTAAAAAGGTTATCTGGTTGTTTTTTTGTTGTTGTTGTTGTTATTATACAGTATATATAGAAAGTGATACTTTAGTTCCTTGTTCTTGGAAAGTTCTTTCTTCCCTGTATTATTATTAATTATATTTCCTTATTTTGTGTTTCATTATGTTATTAAATGTTTTATATTTTTTACTTTTCTATTTATGCATTTGGTAATTAATTAATGCTTTATTTGTATTTTGTTATTAATTAATGCTTTATTATTGTTTAATTATTGTTACTTTAATTTTAATGTCTGTATATTTTTATTATGTTACATTTGATAATTATTATGTAATTCATTCTTATTCTTATATTTTTTATTATCATTTTAATTTCATTATTATGAAAATGAATATTTCATATATTGATTATTATTTCATTTTTTTTTTTATTATTCCTTTATCTATTTCACTTATTTTCATTTCTATATTTTATTATTGCTTTATGTTATTTGTATTATTATATGGTATTTTTTGGTATTTTATTTTGGCTTTATACATTTATTTTTACTTTTAGACATCTTTATTTCCAATATTTTATTATTATAGGCTTTAGGCTTTGTTCATACAGTGTTAAATTTTGCATCGTAGTTTATTTTAGGCGCGCATTTTCCTCCCAAAATAGCCTTATGTAACAGCATTGTTACGACTTTATATATTTATAAAATGTTTTTTTTTTATGTGTTTGTATAATATTTTTGCATTATTTATTTATTATTATAATTTTATTATTATTATTATTTAGGTTTTTATTGTAATATTTTAAAGACAGAAGCTGTGTTTCATAGAACCACACAATATGGGCTTACAATAATTTCGAGAAATTCTATTTTGCCATGGAACCCTAACCTAGTATCCTGCATGTCAAACATATTAGGCCAGTAACGGCACGCTGATATCGTATTCCCTATAGGAAATATTTATATAATTTGTTAAGCCTTCATAAATCAACATAACCAGCCATGTAGGGCACACATGCAAACTCTATATTAACATACTGTTTCCTAAATATTGTGCACCAGGCAAGTCTTGTTTGTCTATACACTACTATGTGGGTATGTATCAACCTTCTTTGGGACAAACTCAAACTAAGGTGCCGTCATATAATGATCAATAATAAGAAAAGAAAAAAACAATGCTGTGTAGTCTCATCTCTAAGAGCAAGGAATAGGTGCAGCTAAAACGAAAGTCTTTAAAGTTGGGTAAGAACTTGCAGCACTTAGGCCATTTATGTGTGGCGCTTTTTCACATTTTGATGATGCATGCACAAAATTTTTCATGGAACAAAAGAATGATGATCCAGCACTTGAAATAACGAAACAGCTTTATTGAAGATCACTGGACACGAGTAAAAAGGACCATACCATCAGACGCGTTTCGAGCGCATGCGCTCTTCTTCGGTGATCACCGATCACCGAAGAAGAGCGCATGCGCTCGAAACGCGTCAGATGGTATGGTCCTTTTTACTCGTGTCCAGTGATCTTCAATAAAGCTGTTTCGTTATTTCAAGTGCTGGATCATCATTCTTTTGTTCCATGTTGAAGGTGCCCTGCCGGGCTCGGATCCGTGCACTGTCGAGGGGTGGTGAGCTGGAAATCTTCTACACATTGTTCTGACAAGATTTTTCAGCATGCTGTAAAGTGAATCTGCTACCAACTAATCCTTTCCTACAGGATCTTGTTCTCAGGTAAGGAATCTCATGATGAGCCAATGTCTCAATCTTGCATGGCATCCAAGGTAAAACCACTGGACCATAATGTTCTACCTATGTTCAAGTGATGATGCTAACCCAAAATATTTATTATGTTTGTTCTGACTTTCTACTTTTGTGCTTATTTCCATTTTTTGGCCATCCTTCTATATGTATTTTCTTCCCAACATTAGAAAGCCAAAAACAATTATTGTCCCAATGTTGAATATTTATCAGCTCGACGCGCACAGCAGCTGATATTTCCATCCGTAGCAAGAACTGAAAAGAAATACACGTTATCGCCTTTAATATTCTCGCCCCGCTAAAGAAATGCAGAAACCGCAGCCAGAGAGAGATTTAATAAGAGAAGCAGGATGCCAAGAGTCAGATAGATAATCACTTCATTACAACAGTCCTTTCACAATAGTAACGCTGGGCGGACTGCATCGCAAATCATTTCACAGCTAGAATGCCAAACACTCCACACACAGGCTAATATTGCTTACTGGGCTTGTTTGATACACTATTGTCATAAGAAATAAATAAAAAATATACAAAAATACTAATATTTCTTTTTCAGGGATGTTCTGTATTGTATTATTTTATGTAATAATATAAAATGCTAAATGTAAATAATTAGAGTAAAATTATTGAAAATAATAGTAATAGAAGTAGTGGTAACTAACTAAGGCTAGGTTCAGACTACGGAATTTCAGTCGTAAAATTTCCATCAGAAATTCCGCTTGCTAAAATGTCTAGTGTAGTGAATGGTTTTCCGTTCACAAATTCACACTTCGGAATTTGTGAAGCGGAAAATCCGCTTAGTAAATCCGCTTAGAAATTTCCGCCTGAAGAAAGGCGGTGCTCTTTCTTCAGGCGGAATTCCTCGCGGAACACATTGCAGTCTATGGGAGACTGCAGTGTCCGCGCAGTCCTAGCACCGACTTATTCAGTCTGCGCAGGCGGAACTCAGAATCTCCGGGCGGAAATTTTCTGCCCGGAGATTCCGTAGTCTGAACCTAGCCTAAGGGTCTAGTCACACTTCTGAATTTCTGCTTGTGGAATTCTGCCTCAAATTAAAGCTCATAGACTTCTATGGGATTCCGCGCTCCCATTCACACTTCAGAATTGTGAATGGGAGCGCAGAATACCATAGAAGTCTATGGGCTTTAATTTAAGGCGGAATTCCGCAAGCAGAAATTCACAAGTGTGAATGGGAGCGTGAAGTCCCGTAGAAGTCTATGGGCTTTAATTTGAGGTGGAATTCCGCAAGCGGAAATTCAGAAGTGTGAATGAGAGCTTGGAATCCCATTGAAGTCTATGGGCTTTAATTTGAAGCGGAATTCCACAAGCGGAAATTCAGAAGTGTGAATGGGAGCGCGGAATACCATAGAAGTCTATGGGCTTTAATTTGAGGTGGAATTCCGCAAGCAGAAATTCTGAAGTGTGAATGTTAGTGCGGAATCCCATAGAAGTGTGAATGAGAGCTTGGAATCCCATAGAAGTCTATGGGCTATAATTTGTGGCGGAATTCCACAAGTGGAAATTCAGAAGTGTGAATGGGAACGCGGGATACCATAGAAGTCTTTGGGCTTTAATTTAAGGAGGAATTCCGCAAGCAGAAATTCAGAAGTGTGAATGGGAGCGTGGAGTCCCGTAGAAGTCTATGGGCTTTAATTTGAGGCGGAATTCCGCAAGCGGAAAATCAGAAGTGTGAATGAGAGAGTGGAATCCCATAGAACTCTATGGGCTTTAATTTGAAGCGGAATTCCACAAGCGGAAATTCAGAAGTGTGAATGGGAGCACAGAATCCCATAGAAGTCTATGGGCTTTAATTTGAGGTGGAATTCCGCAAGCAGAAATTCTGAAGTGTGAATGGGAGCGCGGAATCCCATTGAAGTCTATGGGCTTTAATTTGAGGTGGAATTCCACAAGCGGAAGTTCAGAAGTGTGAATGGGAGCGCGGAATACCATAGAAGTCTATGGGCTTTAGTTTGAGGTGGAATTCCGCAACCGGTAAATCTGCCATGTGTATAGACCTAGGGGTATTCCAGGAAAAAACTTTTTTTTTTAATATCAACTGTCTCCAGAAAGTTAAACAGATTTGTAAATTACTTCTATTAAAAAATCTTAATCCTTTCAATAATTATCAGCTGCTGAAGTTGAGTTGTTGTTTTCTGTCTGGCAACAGTGCTCTCTGCTGACATCTCTACTTGTCTCGGGAACTGCACAGAGTAGAAGAAGTTTGCTATGGGGATTTACTTCTAAACAGGTGTCATCAGAGAGAACTTAGACAGAAAAGGACTCAACTTCAGCAGCTCATAAGTACTGAAAGGATTAAGATTTTTTAATAGAAGTAATTTACAAATCTGTTTAACTTTCTGGAGCCAGTTGATATATATAACCCCTTTATGCAGTGTTTTCCGAAGCAGTGAGACGCCAAATGTATATTGAGGTCCTCCCTTTTAAAACATTTAGGCACATTGTTGGCTGTCCATGCGCCTTTAGGATAGGGTTATGCGAGCCATATTTTGTTGCATATTTTTCTGCTTATTTTCTGCAGCTGATTTTGCTACCCATTGACTTTAATGGATAGGAAAATACGGAGCAGCAAATAAGCAGCGAAATGCGGCATGCATGTCCCTACTACTAAACTGAATTCTACTCCAGTTTTGAGCGGGAATATATTTCACTTACGATTTATGTCAATTTCTGGTGTATCACTCATGGACAAGCTGATGCTGCTGCAGGACGGGTTAGTGTCCCAGTTGGTATGGGGACCCCTAGTGGTGGGATTTTCAGGAGCCGTTTTCTTTACTACATATTCAAAACATTTTAAACAACCATATTACAAAAGATCTTTACTTTTATTCAGTAACAACATACAAAAAGTTTTTGGATCTGACAGTGCCCATTCAAAGAGGCTGAACACGCTCACCTAAAAGCTGCAGATCCTTCGAACATCTTATTAGTGCAGGTGCCTGGCGTTTAACCCATGCAAATCTAATATTGATAGCTTATCACCATTAACAAATTTATAAGGCTAGATAACCTCTTTAACATTGAAAAAAGGGCCAACTTGGTCTTTGCCCCACAAACTTAGAGTAAGACCCCCACCGATCATATTCTGAGCATAGGCCATCAATTTCATAAGGCTGGATAACCTCTTTAACATATGAGAAAGAGTCTGCATGCCATTTGCCTTATAAAGCTATAATATTATACCCTCTACCGGGAGCAGCAGCTGCCCCTATTTTTTGACAGTTCCCGATTGTGGGTTTAAAAAGACAACAATGTAGCCCTCAACATTACAGCTGGCTCATTGATAACATCTGCAATATGCACAAGATAAGGGGCTCAAGGCTCAAGTCCTGCAGGAACGCGTGGGAACTGAGTTCCTGCACTTTTTTGACAGCAGGAACACTGTTCCCATTAGCAGGAGTCCTGTAGGACCAGCCCTTATGTGGAAGAGTTTCCATACTTTTTTTCCCAGGACTTGACCCCTGGGGTCCTACCTCCAAGACAGACACCGGTCAAGAGAACAACAGTCTCAAAGTGGTCCATGTAAATGGGGTGGCAGTACCACTGCATGGCCACTGGTCCTTTTCCTTCCAATGGCACTGACGCAGATAACCGAGACCAGCGCTTGGCTCTCACTGTTAGTCCCAGAAATATCCAGAAGATGCTTCCATCCTTCTAAAAGATGATTTAAAGGCTTGCAGTTGTCCCTTTTGTCTCTTAGTAAGGACTTGGCTTATCTGTATACCTATTATGCTGATTTGCCTTCATTCTTTCAGGTTAACATTTTGGGGGCTTAAAGAAATACTCCACCCCTAGATGTCTTATCCCCTATCCAAAGGATGTCTGATCTCCCTGCTGCATCCGGCGTTCATTTAATGCGTCAGAGCCGGAGGCACGTGACGTCACGGCCACGCCCCGCTCATGACATCACGACCACGCCCCCTCAATGCAAGTCTATGGGAGGGGGTGTGATAGACGTTACGCCCCCTCCTGTAGACTTGCATTGAGGTGGCGTGGCTGTGACGTCACGAGCCTCTGCCCCGCATCGCCAGTCATCCAGCACAAAGCAAAGTTTTCTCTGTGCACCGGATCTCTGGGGTGCCGCAGCCAAGATTGCGGGAGTCCCCACCGGTGAGACCCCTGCGATCAGACATCTTATCCCCTATCCTTTGGATAGGGGATAAGATGTCTAGGGGTGGAATACCCCTTTAAGAGCCTATTACTAATTTTTAACCAAGATTGCATTGAGAAGTGGTCTTCTATGAGGATGGTCTTCTGAAATAAAATGGTAGTATAAGGAGTGGTCTCCAAACTGTGGCCCCTCCAGATGTGCAAAACAACAACTCCGTTGGCTGTCCGGGCATGCTGAGAGTTGACGTTTTGCAACATCTGGAGGCTACAGTTTGGAAACCACTGACCTAGTAGGACCATTACTTTTTACTGTATAGAATAAAAAAGGTGTTGGCCTAAGTTCAAGGTGGCCATACACCTTTTAAAATTATTGTTCAGTCGACTGATAGCATTCTCCTCTGATATCCACATACGCAGGGGGTGATTATATAAAAAAATGATTAAATATATATATATACACACACACACACACACACACAGTCATGGCCGTAAATGTTCTAGAAAATGAAGTATTTCTCACAGGAAAGGATTGCAGTGACACATGTTTTGCTCTATACACGTTTATTCCCTTTGCGTGTATTAGAACTAAACCATAAAAGGAAGGTAAAATAGCAAATTGGACATAATGTCACCAAACTCCAAAAACGGGCTGGACAAACTTATTGGCCCCTTAACTTAATATTTGGTTGCACACCCTTTGGAAAAAATAACTAAAATCAGTGGCTTCCTATAACCATCAATATGCTTCTTACACCTCTAAGCCGGAATGTTGGACCACTCTTCCTATAACAATCAATAAGCTTCTTACACCTCTCAGCCGGAATGTTGGACCACTCTTCCTTTGCAAACTGCTCCAGGTCTCTCTTATTGGAAGGCGCCTTTTCCCAACAGCAATTTTAAGATCTCTCCACAGGTGTTTAATGGGATTTAGATCTGGGCTCATTGCTGCCACTTCAGAACTCTCCAGCGCTTTGTTGCCATCCATTTCTGGGGGCTTTTTGATGTATGTTTAGGGTCATTGTCCTGCTGGAAGACCCAAGATCTCGGATGCAAACCCAGCTTTCTAACACTGGACTTTACTGTGTGACCCAAAATCCATTGGTAATCTTCAGATTTCATAATGCCTAGCACACATTCAACACATAAAATTGAACCTCCACCATATTTAACTGTAGGTACTGTGTTCTTTTCTTTGTAGGCCTCATTCCATTTTTGGTAAACAGTAGAATTATGTGCTTTACCAAAAAGCTCTATCTTAGTCTCATCTGTCCACAAGACATTTTCCCAGAAGGATTTTGGCTTACTCAAGTTCATTTTGGCAAAATGTAGTCTTGCTTTTTTATGTCTCTGTGTCAGCAGTGGGGTCCTCCTGGGTCTCCTGCCATAGCGTTTCATTTCATTTAAATGTCGACGGATAGTTCGCACTGACACTGATGCTCCATAAGCCTGCTAGACAGCTTGAATATCTTTGGAACTTGTTTGGGGATGCTTATCCACCATCCAGACTATCCTGTGTTGACACCTTTCATAAATTTTTCTCTTCTGTCCACGCCCAGGGAAATTAGCTACAGTGCCATGGGTTGCAAACTTCTTCATAATGTTGCGCACTGTGGACAAAGGCAAATCTAGATCTCTGGAGATGGACTTGTAACCTTGAGATTGTTGATATTTTCCCACAATTTTGGTTCTCAAGTCCTCAGACAGTTCTCTTCTCCTCTTTCTGTTACCCATGCTTAGTGTGGCACACACAGACACACAAGGCAAAGACTAAGTGAACTTCTCTCCTTTTTATCTGCTTTCAGGTGTGATTTTTATATTGCCCACACCTGTTACTTGCCCCAGGTAAGTTTTAAGGAGCATCACATGCTTGAAACAATCTTATTTTTCCACAATTTTGAAAGGGTGCCAATAATTTTGTCCAGCCCATTTTTGGAGTTTGGTGACATTATGTCCAATTTGCTTTTTTTCCCTCCTTTTTTGGTTTAGTCCCAATACACACAAAGGGAATAAACATGTTTATAGCAAAACGTGTTACTGCAATCCTTTTCTGTGAGAAATACTTCATTTTCTAGAAACATTTCAGGGGTGCCAACATTTACAGTCATGACTGTGTATATATATATATATATATATATATATATATATATATACCCACACAGATATATTCCATCTCTTCATGCTGTGAAGCCCATGGATGCCTTGTTGTGTACACCCAATGTTTACTTTGTATTAGTAAATTGTATATAAGCGAAAAACAGCAAACATGTCATTACAGCGGACCCTTTAAAAGAGAGATAGGGGCCCAGAAGCTAAAGTTTCTCTGTCATTAATTTATTACCCTGACACCTTTCGGCTTCCAAGCTTCTTATTGTGAAGAACCTAATCTTGTGTGAATGGAGAATGGCAGAGGCTGCAGGCTGCAATTACAGGATAATTAGGCTGCGCCTCACCTAATGATGGATACCAGCCCTCAGCCTAAAGTGGGGCCTGTCACTCTCTAATAGGGGACAGGATTCTCCACTTGAGACTGAAGGATTGTTATCTTATCTGGAGATAATCTTGTTAAAGTGCCTTTGGTGAAGTGATGAAAGGGCTGCGCTTATTTTTTGCCTAGGACGGTTAGGTTACGTTTAACCCATTAGGAGAACAGATTAGGTCCTGCTTAATACTGCAGCATGCAAATGACGAAAAAGAAGTGTAAATGCTTATGGGTAGAGCTAGACAATATTATGGGTCTTATGAACTATGGACACAGATGGCTAAAAGGTGACATCCATACAAAGGAGTACTCCGGTGGGGGGGAAAAATTCATGTGTGTCACGATGCCGGCTGGCAGGTAGTGGATCCTCTGTGCCAGAGAGGGATTGGCGTGGACCGTGCTAGTGGACCGGTTCTAAGCCACTACTGGTTTTCACCAGAGCCCGCCGCAAAGCGGGATGGTCTTGCTGCGGCGGTAGTGACCAGGTCGTATCCACTAGCAACGGCTCACCTCTCTGGCTGCTGAAGATGCTGAAGATAGGCGCGGTACAAGGGAGTAGGCAGAAGCAAGGTCGGACGTAGCAGAAGGTCGGGGGCAGGCGGCAAGGATCGTAGTCAGGGGCAACGGCAGGAGGTCAGGAACACGGACTAGGAACAGACAAGGGAACGCTTTCACTAGGCACAAGTGCAACAAGATCCGGCCAGGGAGTGCAAGGGAAGTGAGGTAATATAGGGAAGTGCACAGGTGATTACCCTAATTGGAACCACTGCGCCAATCAGCGGCGCAGTGGCCCTTTAAATCGCAGAGACCCGGCGCGCGCGCGCCCTAGGGAGCGGGGCCGCGCGCGCCGGGACAGAACAGACGGGGAGCGAGTCAGGTAGGGGAGCCGGGGTGCGCATCGCGAGCGGGCGCTACCCGCATCGCGAATCGCATCCCGGCTGGCAGCGGGATCGCAGCGCCCCGGGTCAGAGGACGTGACCGGAGCGCTGCAGCAGAGAGAGAGAAGCGAGCGCTCCGGGGAGGAGCGGGGACCCGGAGCGCTCGGCGTAACAGTACCCCCCCCTTGGGTCTCCCCCTCTTCTTGGGGCCAAAGAACCTGAGGAAAAAAAACTCAATTTTTCCGTGATGAGGTCCGATGCAAATTAGGAGGGGTTCTGTGTGGAAACGTACGAGACAGTCCAATCTTTTATTGTAAAAACAATAGATGTAGAGGGGTCTGGCGAGACTGGTCACAGGAACGTAGAACCTGTTGATGAGAGAGGCCAAAAAAAATTTTCCTGCAGATCCGGAATCCAAGAAGAGCATAGTAGAGAAGGAGAAGGTAGAGGCAGATATCCGCACAGGCACAGTAAGGCGTGGAGAAGCAGAGTTGACATCAAGAACTGTGTCACCTTCGTGCGGAGTCAGCGTACGTCTTTCCAGGCGGGGAGGACGGATAGGACAATCCTTCAGGAAGTGTTCGGTACCGGCATAGTACAGGCAAAGATTCTCCATGCGGCGTCGTGTCCTCTCTTGAGGTGTCAAGCAAGACCGGTCAACTTGCATAGCCTCCGCGGCGGGAAGCACAGGAACAGATTGCAGAGGACCAGAGGAGAGAGGAGCCGGAGAGAAAAAACGCTTCGTGCGAACAAAGTCCATATCCAGGCGGAGCTCCAGACGCCATCCGGAAGAACGCATGTCAATGCGAGTGGCTAGATGAATGAGTTCATGTAGGTCAGCAGGAGTCTCTCGTGCGGCCAGAACATCTTTAATGTTGCTGGATAGGCCTTTTTTAAAGGTCGCGCAGAGAATCTCACTATTCCAGGACAACTCGTAAGCAAGAGCACGGAACTGAATGGCGTACTCGCCAACGGAAGAAACACCCTGGGCCAGGTTCAGCAGGGCAATCTCGGCTGAAGAAGCTCGGGCAGGTTCCTCAAAGACACTTCGAATTTCCGAGAAGAAGGAGTGTACAGAGGCAGTGACAGGGTCATTGCGGTCCCAGAGCGGTGCGGCCCATGACAGGGCTTTTCCAGACAGAAGGCAGAACACGAAAGCCACCTTAGACCTTTCAGTAGGAAACTGGTCCGACATCATCTCCAAGTGCTGGGAACATTGCGAAAGAAAGCCACGGCAATACTTAGAGTCCCCATTAAATTTGTCCGGCAAGGACAGGCGGAGGCTAGGAGTGGCCACTCGCTGCGGAGGAGGTGCAGGAGCTGGCGGAGGAGAAGATTGCTGGAGAAGTTGCGACTGAAGTTGGTGCGAAATGGTGGACATTTCCGACAGCTGACGGGTTAGAAGGGCGATCTGTCGGGCTTGCTGGGCGGCCACCGTGGTGAGGTCAGCGACAACTGGCAGAGGAACTTCAGCGGGATCCATGGCCGGATCTACTGTCACGATGCCGGCTGGCAGGTAGTGGATCCTCTGTGCCAGAGAGGGATTGGCGTGGACCGTGCTAGTGGACCGGTTCTAAGCCACTACTGGTTTTCACCAGAGCCCGCCGCAAAGCGGGATGGTCTTGCTGCGGCGGTAGTGACCAGGTCGTATCCACTAGCAACGGCTCACCTCTCTGGCTGCTGAAGATGCTGAAGATAGGCGCGGTACAAGGGAGTAGGCAGAAGCAAGGTCGGACGTAGCAGAAGGTCGGGGGCAGGCGGCAAGGATCGTAGTCAGGGGCAACGGCAGGAGGTCAGGAACACGGACTAGGAACAGACAAGGGAACGCTTTCACTAGGCACAAGTGCAACAAGATCCGGCCAGGGAGTGCAAGGGAAGTGAGGTAATATAGGGAAGTGCACAGGTGATTACCCTAATTGGAACCACTGCGCCAATCAGCGGCGCAGTGGCCCTTTAAATCGCAGAGACCCGGCGCGCGCGCGCCCTAGGGAGCGGGGCCGCGCGCGCCGGGACAGAACAGACGGGGAGCGAGTCAGGTAGGGGAGCCGGGGTGCGCATCGCGAGCGGGCGCTACCCGCATCGCGAATCGCATCCCGGCTGGCAGCGGGATCGCAGCGCCCCGGGTCAGAGGACGTGACCGGAGCGCTGCAGCAGAGAGAGAGAAGCGAGCGCTCCGGGGAGGAGCGGGGACCCGGAGCGCTCGGCGTAACAATGTGAACTGGCTCCAGAATGTTGAAAAATTTGTAAATGACTTCTATTAAAAAATTTTAATCTTTCCAGTACCTATCAGCTTCTGTATACTACAGATTAAGTTGTATAGTTCTTTTCTGTCTGATCACAGTGCTCTCTGCTGACACCTCTGTCCACGTCAGGAACTGTCCAGAGCAGAACAGGTTTCTATGGGGACTTGCCTCTAGGCTGGACAGTTCCTGACACAGACAGAGGTGTCAGCAGAGAACACTGTGGTCAGACAGAAAAGAACAACACAACTTCCTCTGGAGCATACAGCAGCTAAGGATTAAGATTTTTTGTTGGAAGTCATTTACAGCCAGTTCATGTGAAATGAATTGTTTCCTCTGGAGAACCCCTTTAATTGGTAAAATTGTAAATGTTTTGTAAAGTGCAAGTGTATAGCTATATATCTCTCTATTGTAAGGCCGAAATAAAGCTATACCTGTATGTCAGATGGGTGAATAAATCTACGTTTTGCTTGGCCTTTTTAGGAGTGCTGCTTCCTCCTTGGATTTCAATACAGTGACCCCCCGACCTACGATCATTTCAACATACGATTGCCTCTCAGAGGCCATGTTGAAGGCAGCATCAACATACGATGCTTTTGTATGTCGGGCCATTGCATAAACAGCTATCCAGCAGCGCTGACTGCTTCAGCTGCCACCGGATAGCCGTTTACGGTGCCCCGTGTGGTCCGCTGACGATCACTTAACTGTCCTCGGGGCTCCGGCGCGTCCTCTTCTGGGTCCCCTGCATCGTCGGCGCTCTTCATCGTCGTCATCCAATAGGAGCGGCGTGCGTAGGAGCGGCGTAGCGGAGAGCGAGGATGCCTGGGAAGCAGAGGCCTTGCCGGAGCATCGGGGACACCCCGGGGACACGGCGACAGCGATGGAAGGCGACATCCAGGGCAGCGGTGACGAGCGGTGATGGTCCGGAGCGGCGGGGGGCCGTTGGCTGTCCGGGCATGCTGGGTGTTGTAGTTTTGCATCATCTGGAGGTCCGCAGGTTGTAGACCACTGTCCTATACTATACATTGCACGGATCCCTCCTATCAGAGACTTGAAGTCCTGACACAGTGCCCAAGCTACTATGAGTATATATATATATATATATATATATATATATATATATATATATATATATACAAAGCAAATAAAAACGGCACAACCAATATCCAGAGTAAAGAAGAAATTCGGGGTGCCCGCCTATCTGGAACCTGGGTCCGCCAGTTCCTTGATCCAGACAAAAGCAAATATGATGCAGCACTCCACAAGTAGCAAAGAAGGTGATTTTTATTCCATCATGTGCATAGACAACGTTTCACCAGTCTCACACTGAAAAATCCAGTGTGAGACTGGTGAAACGTTGTCTATGCACATTATGGAATAAAAATCACCTTCTTTGCTACTTGTGGAGTGCTGCATCATATTTGCTTTTATATATATATATATATATATATATATATATATATATTGATTTAACATATATACCCTGCATCTGCAACCCCCACGATTAGAATGAAGTAACCAAATTTCTCGCTCATTTGTAGTTCATTCCCATATAGCCAAGGATCTGAAGCCATCCAAGATAGGAGCACCTGATGTTACAGGCTGGATACATTGCATACAGCAACCTCCACAGCTCCATAGCCTAAATCCGGGACCAGAGCTGGACTCAAGGGCACCTATCAATTTGCTGAATGGTAAACTCTGTATTCACACTGAAGTATTATCACTTTGTTATTGTCAATACTTTAGTTACAGATGTATTACGTGCCATCTTTAGCGGTCCAGCCTTGGCCAATTTTTTACATTCCCTCTTCGTATTTTTATGCTATGAACCTATTCAGTTATGCTCTCTTTAATATTCTGTCTTGCCTTCTAGTGTTATAAATATGATATTGTTGTGATAGCTTCTTACAGCAAACATGCACCAAGGAAGATGTTTAAGATGTTATTTGGGGACATAAAACTTCTTACAGATGACTGGGGGCATGTTTACATTAGCATTTTTCCAATGCCTCCCAGTCCCTGCTTCCTATTGCTGCTTCCTAGTTCCTACGAGGTGTCAACCCCACTGGAACTGCCTGCTCAGCCAATCACGGGTCACACAAAAGACCCGTCTCAGTTCCTACGGCGTTGACACATTCCGGTTCTGTGCCATTCTATTGCACATTGTATCCCTTAAAACACATAACTGCATCTTTGTCAAATAATGAAGAAATATGCCCAACAATTATAGATTACGCGCCTCGCTAACTTAAGGATCATCTTCCATTGTGTCCCATCTATATAGATTAAGGCTGAGCTAGTGTTTTGAGTGGAGACACGAATGCTGCATCAACAGTGTAAGCGGACGGCCCGCTACTCCCCAGCTAATTAATTTTCCATCTCACAATCCTCCGTGTCCCCCTCCGATCCCACTTTGCTGATCTGTGTTTACCTTCCCTCTAATGACATCGGCCTCCTCCGATCCAGGGACAGGTCACACCATTCTCTACAAAATTGGTTCGGAAATTCTTTCTCAATCCAAACACTTAATTGTTTAACTAAAGGCAATTTAGCACCCACATTACTTTGCTTTGCATAGGAGCCAGCAGTTTATAGAGTCACAGGGCATTGGATTAGTTGGGCAATCATGGACATATACAAAATAGAAACATAAAATGTGTCGGCAGATACGAACCATTTGGCCCATCTAGTCTGCCCAATAATCTGAATCCTATCAATAGTCCCTGGCCCTATCTTAAATAAAGAATAGCCTTATGCCTATCCCATGCATGCTTAAACTCCTTCACTGTATTTGCAGCGACCATTTCTGCAGGAAGGCTATTCCATGCATCCACTACTCTCAGTAAAGTAATACTTCCTGATATTACTGCAGAAACCTTTGCCCCTCTAATATAAATGTATGCTCTCTTGTGGTAGTTTTTCTTCTTTAAAATATGCTCTTCTCCTTTACCGTGTTGATTCCCTTTATGTATTTAAAGGAAAACTGTCATATGTTTTGTCCCGCACTATCCACGGGTACCTGTGGATAGTGCAGGAGACGCTGAACATTTTGAGTCCTACCTTGCCCAGATCCGCTGCGCCGATCGCCCGTTATAGCTGGTTTTCGGTATATTCAAATTAGCTGCTAACTGGCAGGGGCGGGGTTACTGCCTTTTCAACTGGCACTGTGACGTAACTGCCGCCCGGCCCGCAGCACCGCCCGGCTAATGAATATTCATACGTTGTCTTACACTCTCCGTCTCATCTCGGCCGAGTCCTGGACGATACTGCGCATACGCAGGATTTCCTACTATACCCAGAAGCTGTCTTCAGCGTTGCTTCAAACGCTGAAGACAGCTTCCGGGTATAGTAGGAAATCTCGCGCATGCGCAGTATCATCCAGGACTCGGCCGAGATGAGCCGGAGAGTGTAAGACAACGTATAAATATTCATTAGCCGGGCGGTGCTGCGGGCCGGGCGGCGGTTACGTCACAGTGCCAGTTGAAGGCAGTAACCCCGCCCCTGCCAGTTAGCAGCTAATTTGAATATACCAAAAACCAGCTATAACGGGCAAGGTAGGACTCAAAATGTTCAGCGTCTCCGCCACTATCTACAGGTACCTGTGGATAGTGCGGGACAAAACATATGACAGTTTTCCTTTAAAAGTCTCTATCATATCCCCTCTGTCTCTTCTTTCTTCCAAGCCATACATGTTAAGGTCCTTTACTCTTTCCTGGTAAGTTTTATCCTGCAATCCATGTACTAGTTTAGTAGCTCTTCTCTGACCTCTCTCTAGAGTATCTATATCCTTTTGGAGATACGGCCTCCAGTACTGTGCACAATACTCCAAGTGAGGTCTCACCAGTGTCCTGTACAGCGGTATGAGCACTTCTCTCTTTCTACTGCTTATACCTCTCCCTATACATCGAAGCATTCTGCTAGTGTTTCCTGCTGTTCTATTACATTGTCTTCCTACCTTTAAGTCTTCTGAAATAATTACTCCTAAATCCCTCTCCTCAGATACTGTGGTCAGGACTGTATCAAATATTATATATTCTGCCCGAGGGTTTTTACGCCCCAGGTGCATTATGTTGCACTAATCCACATTAAATTTCAGTTACCAGAGTTCTGACTATTCTTCTAGTTTTCCTAAATCATTTTCCATTTGGCCTATCCCTCCAGGAACATCAACCCTGTTACATATCTTTGTGTCATCAGCAAAATGACCAAAACCTTACCATCAAGACCTTTTGCAATATCAATAATGAAGATATTAAACAAAATTGGTCCCAGTACAGATCCCTGAGGTCCCCACTGGTAACAAGACCTTGCTCTGAATATTCTCCATTGACTAAAACCCTCTGTTGTCTGTCATTCAGCCACTGTCTAATCCCCTCAACAATATGGGAGTCCAAGCTCAATGACTGTAGTTTATTGATAAGTCTTCTATGTGGGACAGTGTCAAAAGCCTTACTAAAATCTAGATATGTGATTTCTACTGCCCCTCCGCACCCAAAATCAATAAGATTTGTTTGACATGATCACCCTGAAGTAAACTCATGTTGTTTTTCATCTAGCAATCCATGGGATTTTAGATGTTCCACAGTCCTATCCTTTAGTAGGGTTTCCATTAATTTCCCCACTATTGATGTCAGACTTACTGGCCTATAGTTGCTTGATTCCTCCCTACTACCTTTCTTGTGAATGAGCACAAAATTTGCTAATTTCCAATCTTCTGGGATGACTCCTGTTACCAGTGATTGGTTAAATAAATCTGTTAACGGTTTTGCTAGCTCACCACTAAGCTCTTTTAATAATCTTGGGTGCATCCCTTCAGGCCCCTGTGACTTATTTGCCATCACTTTAGACAACAAACGTAGAACCTCGTCCTCTGTAAAGACAAATGCATTAAACGATCCATCAGTCTTCCTCCCTAATGGAGGTCCTTTTCCTTCTTTTTATCTGTAAAAACTGAACAGAAGTATTCATTAAGGCATATTTGGCCTCCTAATGGCACTGAAATATGGAGGTATTGCACCCAGAAGCACTGTTTCCTATGAATAGTTTGTCTATAATATGCATACCTTTCAGAACCATGGACCATTCTAGTGCAGAGTCATTATACAATACCCATAGTATTCAGTAGGTCAATGCTGCAATGCGGTACACATTGAAGCATTGACCTTCTGACTACTATGGGTGTTCCATCATGGCTCTGCACTAGAATCCTATATACACCCTATAACAGGATTGCATACAGGAGGCCTTAGGGTGTGTTCACACAATACATCGTGGAAATCTGCTCCAGATATTCAGTGTACATGTTACGGATGTGACTGAAGTTTTAGATGTTGGTTTGCCCAATTTAGTGATATTAACCTGCATCCATGCTACCCGGAACATAATCACCACGGATTCAAAGTCGAAACGTGACTTGTCACATATATTTTACCACCATGTAAATTCTGCTTCCTGTAGTTTTCAATTGGAATCCCAATGGGAAAACAAGTGGAACTCACATGAATTCCGATGCTGAACTCTGAACAAGGACTTTATGTGTATTACCAAGGCAAATAGGAGACAACCAAGAAATGAATACATTTTAACTCAGATCTAAACACTACTACCAATCATAATAGTCAGAACCAATAAACACTGAAAGCTATTTACCCAGGGGTATAGCTAGCTATTGTGGGCGCAGAAGTAGCAGTCGCCCCAATGCCACATAGAAAGACACCAGTATTGTAAAGGACCCTACTACAAATTTAGCATTATAGACAAGCAGCATTACATTACTCCTCTGCAGATATCTAAATAATTGAGATTCAGACAGTATAGGTTTTTTTTTTTGCCTAATTTCAGTTTTAACTAAAAATTCCTAAAAATAAAAATAAATGAATGAATTACAAAAATGAAATACATATAAAAAGACTTTAAAAAGTTGAATTAATTTATGTATTTATTTATTCATTTATTTTGTTTACCCTATTTATACCTACAACCTTTTTACCAATAAAAAGAAAAGAAAAAAGGAACACTGAATAATGGGGCACAACATTGTGTAGTTTATTATTATGAAAACTTAACAAAAAAACATATTTGGGAAAAAAGAAAAATAAAGAATAATGGGGCACAATCACATTGGCACAAGTGCTGACATACAAATACAGACATGCATGGTGACTGCAGGGTTTATGGTCCTATAGGAGAAGTAATGAGCTTATAGCACTAGGTGTATACATAAGAGATAGAAAAGCAATGGTAATACACACCTTTCTCTAATGACAGATTACACATGTTTTGACACAGGATAGTTTAAGATAATGTTATCATAGGACAAGTTTCCCTCTGCTGAGCATTACACCTTTTTTTATCTGGGAGGTTAACTACTTGGCATCTGACATGGATATATAAATATTTATTTTTTGTTCGCTGCTCATCACTGCCATGTGGGAGGGCTGGAGGGCTCGAGAACCACGAGATTTCCTAACGTGGCGAATAGTTTCTCTAGAATAACATTTTTCTATCAGCACATGTACTAAGTATTTAGATATAGGACTTCATTTAATCTGAGGGTTGCCCGCTGTTTTTGTAGGTGCATTTGCACTCAAGGAACAGTCTCAAAAATGAGAGGTCTATGAGAAGACAATGAATGACCGGCATAGACCATTCCGTTCCTCGTCACTTGTTCGGAAGGAATTTTCTTCAAGCCATAATTCAATAAAATGAAGGGATGAAGAATTATTGGTATATTAACCGTAAGTAATGTGGTCATGTGCTGTATGATGTTCGAGATCCTGAATGGGGCCAAGTCAAGCTCTCAATTCCCACAAAAAGTTTTCCACCATCTTTTTTCACCTTTTCGGCCGACACTAGAAGGTTAGAGCACAAAAGATGTGTCATTACTATGGTCTGATATGTTATTTGCGAAACGATGACTGAAAGAAACCTAAAGATAAGTGATTGGCTCCAAAGTCATCTGTCTTCTGTTGGACCTTTAGGACCCTTTACAATCGACTCTAGTTTTTTGGTGAGCCTCTGAACTGTGATAGGGTAACTCAGATTTTGCATTAGGGCCTGGGTGCTTAAAGTTGCACCGCTTGACTATGCAGAGCCTTAGGACTTTGAGGTGGCCATGTGCCTTTAATACCCGTTGGCTGAACATTCATTCAGCCGATGACTATCTCTCTCAATCTCGCCATGCACATGAACGTTCTGCAATAATGTATAAAATCATACTCGATATATGTTACCATTAATGGGACGAGTAAAAAAGTAATATCAATGATCTAGTAGCGTGGTCTAGAATCCGTGGCCCCAAAGATGTGCCAAACGACAACTCCCAGCATGCTCGGACAGCCAATGGTTGTCAAGGCATGCTAGGAATTGCCGTTTTGCAAAATCTTGAAGGATAAAGTTTGGAAACCACTGACCTAATAGGACCATTCCTTTTTGCTGTATAGAATAAAAGATATTGGCCAAAGTTTAAGGTGGCCATTCACCTTCAATAGCTGTTATTTGGTCAATTAACAGCATTCTCTTCTGATCTCCCCATACACATGAATAACCATTATAGAAAGAGGAGGGGTAAGCTGCTGGCAGACAGATTTGGCAGCGGCTTAGCTCTCAGAGTACAAAATGGTCAGGCGATTATAAAATCCAACATGCCTGATCCTGCTCTCTCCCAACATCATTTGTCAGGGAAGAGTTAGGAGGCTCTGTCAAAATTATTGGGTTTGTCCAACTTTTTATTTAAATGTATGGGGACCTTTGGCAAGAAATTGAATGGCTGATTTGCATGGGTTTTCAGATAGGAAAATAAGACTGGAAGCCTCACAGGAAACAGGAATTTTTGTGATATATTTTACAAATCCAGTTAGCCATTTACTATAGAATATTCCTTCTATACATACAAGAATGCAGTCATTCTGTTGGCTACCCTACGGAAGAACTGGTACTGCTGAAATACTAGTTCCTAGAGAGGTAAAAGACTGAATAATGGCTCAGCTCTCACAACATGTAGGGCAAAGGTAACGTATAAAAATGCACAATGTTTTTCTAAGAAATTAGATACAACACGCTATGGAGATGTCTATTATTCATACCCTGAAATCCTAACAATTGCTAAAAATGTAAAGCTTCTACACTGCAAGGCGACGAACATCAGTTCCATACGCCCAATGACCTACTTGAAGTATGATGTATTAGTACTTTCTAGAGATAAATCATTGAAAATGTTTTTGTTTCAAAAAGTTCTGGCTGTTCGCTTTCCATCTCGCCACCTCCCGCATTGATCGTTTTATAGAATTGTCCCATGTGAGAACCACTTCATCATCAGTATTAGTTGTAAATGACCCTCTCCACACAGCAAACACTTGTGTCTTTTCCTAATCTGTTTTGTTTCCCTTTCTAAGTGGAACACAAGATCTCACAGGTCAAATTACTGCTGGCGATTGTGCCCCCAGAACGCCTTGACAGATATTTAGGAAAAAGAGCCTTGCTGGGTGACAGAAAACCTCATCCATCACTCCCTAAAAGAGGCTGCAAGTCAGAGTTCGGCTCATTTTACAACCTGTAGGACTCTTCCATGTGGTCAGAGCTAGGCAGAAACCTTAACCCTCAGTACTTCTGGCATTGAGAGCTCTTTAAAGAGAGTTCTTTGAGAGAAAAAAATATAGGATTACACAGGTGACTGATATTAAACCATATCGTTTTCATAGGATGGAGACAAAAAATTAGACATGATTTGTTATATCCTTTGTTAAAAAAAAAAAAAAAAAAACATTATCTTCAAGTTGTTATAAATAAAAACACAGAAAATACCGGTTGTGGATTTTCCTTGCGTGGTCTCTACCACACTAGAATTAATTATGCACGTTCCTTGGACACTCGGTTAGTTTGATACAATTCTGTGAATGTCAAAATGGAATTTTTTGTTGATTTTTTTTTAACCATACCAATAGTACCAGAGTTCCAGAGTTCGGTCAGAACTTTTCTAAGAGTTTGGTTTGATTAGAACTTGAATTTCGGGTGGTTAAGTTCGGTAGAAGGAGAAAGATTACATGACCTCAGGGAATACCATATTGTCTTTAAAAATGCTGTCTTAGCCAATCGGGAGGCAGTATTGGGGTGATGTCAAAGCCACTATAAAAGCCTATGCACATAGTTTCTAGCACCAATTTTAGAGATACCAGGTGTTAGGTGAAGATCTCTGTGAGGGAAACTGAGCAGTGAACAAAACAGGTGGGAGAAGGAGCACATGTATAATATTGTAGTAAAGCAGCAGAGAGCGTTCTGCATCTGATCTGTTCTATCAGTGCAAAATCTGTTTTCATTGGAAGCCGTGCATAGAGGGCTTTGTGTCGCTTTTGAGATGTTTCTAGGACACCAATCCTGTTGCTATGCCCCAAAATGGGAATCATTCTTCACAGTTTTCCAAAAGCCATTGCTTCCTCACTTTCCAGGTACAAAATCTATTGCTGCTCCCAAAAAATTTTTATTTGCTTATTTGTGGACCACTTGAGGAAATCATTGCTTCTTCCGATACCTCTGTGTGCATATCAACATAAGCAGGCAGCATAAAAATCCACCAGTGTGGTGTGTTTTTATTTAACCTGTTAGTTACCAATGGGTACCCTCCAATTACCCATAGCCATATATGTTGCCGTAACTTTGAAATTAACTTTGCCTTAAAAAGAGCTCAGAAGACCAGGATATACTCTTAAGTGACCTAACAGTGTTATATGGGGCTTTAAGGGCTCTTAGTGTTATACACATGCTTTTGGGGCAGTGAAGTACAGGTTTGGAAAGAATTTGTTCAGTCAGAACCAGAACTTTTTGGCAACTTGGCAGAACTGAACTTTTAAAAAGTTTGCTTATCTCTAGATTGTAGTAAGCAATACCAGTGAATAATAAATAGACAGGCAGTGTATAGATTCCTGTATGCAGTAGGAGCTACGTAGACCATTTCGTGAAAACGTTTGGTGTCTTTGAGGAGGAGATTCTACATAATCCAATTGGAAAAAACATTGATGATAGCAACAAATGGCTATATACATTGGCTCCAATGCAGAGTTATAAATAATAGTAATTAGTAGGCATCTTTCCCAGAATTGATAGGGAAATAAGCTTAATGGTATGACAATTGTAGGGCAAACTACTGTCATGACTTAGTATGTATGAAGCGTTTTCAAGAATTATTATAAGGTCTGGAACCGATACATCAACCATGAATATGTAAGGTGAGTCAAAAGTCATGAACCTTCCACCCAATGTTTAAACTTAGCTTGATCTGTTCATTACATATTAGCTTGATCTCTTCATTACATATTAGAACAATGGATGTGCTATGACATGTGCTATCTGCTACCTTTAAAAGTGAAATCTTGAATTGTAACTTGTTCCAGATTTTCGCTTTTCCATAGACTTTATACAAGAGGGTAGGTCGGTGTTTCTGAGCCAGTGGGCCTCCAGCTGCTGCAAAACTACAACTCTATAAAACTACTTTATAAAAATTCTCAAAAACACTACACAGGCAGTACATGTGACATAGCTGTATTTTAACCTACAGTTATCTAATGAATACTGAGTACCCAACATTCTACCTTTCTTCCTTGTGAAAGAAGAAAAACAACAATGATGCCCTTGTTCTCATATCCCGCCCTCAATTCCATCTTTATATTCAGATCTCATATCCTGTCCTCATATCCCGACCTCATATCCCGTCCTCATATGCTGTCCTCATATCCTTATCATGTCCTCATATCCTGCCCTAACATGCTGACTTCATATCCCATCCTCATATTCTGTCCTGATATCTCGGCCTCATATCCCGTCCTCATATCCCGTCGTCATATTCCGTCCTTATATCCCGACCTCATATCCCGTCCTCATATGCCGTACTCATATTTTGTACTTATTCACCTGGAGATGTGGAGCTTTTTGGACTAAGGTGGGGCTCAGCTGTGATGAAGAGATTGTGGCTGATGCACCTGTGATATGGGTGTATCAGATGGGAATGTTGTTTTTGGGCCATGAGCCAAAACAAAAAAAGGGGCCGAAAATGGGACGTGACTTTCAAGCAGGACCGACAAACTCACCAGGAGCAGAGCAGAATTTGTGGAGTAACATACCAGGAGTCCCATAAACTGGCATAGGACTTTAGACAAAAAAAACTGTCTCTTGAAAATAGGAGTTGGTTAAGGTTAAATTATCTCTACTATATTTTTAGTTGACATATAGGTAACACCAATGGAACTTGCCACGAACGGAACTAATGTTCATTCATAGCAAATATCTGCTGCATGTGAATCTGCCTTTTACACTCATTACGACAAGGAAAAGGGGGGGAGGATCATTTAATAAGTGACACCAACAGTGCAGATGCCCAAATGTTTTTGTGCATAAGTAGGGATTTTCAATCAAAATCACCATTTATGCGAAAAAAATTGGTGACATTTAGGGGATGCGCACCGCCTTAGGAAGGATGAAGGCCTCACATGGCTTGGCCTCACATGACACAAACTCTTGAAGTCTCAGAAATATACGCCAGCCTAGCTTGCTTATATTTCTGCATTAAGTGCAAGGACAGCCATGGTCACGATGGATTGACCATATAGATGCCCAATGGCCCTAAAATAGGCGGAGCTTTGGTAACGTGTGGCGTTCAAGAACACCGCAGTTAGTAAATGTCCCCAAAGGACTTAGAAATCATCTATCCTATGACTGTGTGTTATGTATTAGCAAAACCAATTATTCCATTTACCATCCAGAGGGATTATGCGTAATGTCTATCCGTAAACCTCCAGTCCCATTACACAAACAAGTAAGAAAATTATTTTGCGGCACTTTTTTTTCTGTGGGGTGGAAGTAGTTATCTATTTATTACATGTTAAAATTTGCATATACATACTTAAATTTATTTTATGGGAATAAGGCTTCGGTTTTCCTCAATTTGCGACTCCAATGCGTCCCCAACGTGTTTTAATGTTTAATGAAATGTGACATATTCTGCAGGATATTTAGAGGGAGGACATTAATGAAGTTTATGTTGACAACATTACAGTCCTCCGTAAGCAGTCACCCAACCAAACAATATCCCGGGCAGGACGCTGGCAGTGTTAATGACGTTATGTAAAATTATAAAGGCAAATCGGATTTTCCATAACGCTCAAACGCCCCTGAAATAGCAGACAATAAACTAGCAGACTGCAAATTAGATTAGCTGGAAATATCAGAGCGGTTCCTGTATAAAATCCATAATTGCTTTTAATGTCTCTGCTCCTAGGAGACACAATTGTAAAGATCATCGTGCAAGCAGATATGAGCAGCTATTGACAGGGCGAGGGAAATCAACAGGGTAACCAAATAAACAGCACTGCCCTCATTAAATATTCAGCCCGTGAAATTTGACTATGCGCTGTCGCTCTGCCTGCCCCGCGCTCCTTCCTGCAGCACCACGCAGAATATTCGCTGATAGATAGGACTGACGTGACTCCCTGAGGCTTTTCTGGGCTCAGAATGACAGTGAGAGACGAGCTGGAGAAAGGGAGAGAAGCTGAGAGGAGACATATGAAGGAAGAAGGGGGGAGAGAATGAATGGGAAGCCATGGCGGGGGAGAGAGCGGGGGTATAGAGGCCTTAGGGAGAAGAGGGATAGAGACGCAGCATATGGGGCGCTTGTTTGTGTCGTAATTGCTCCACAGCGCTCTTCTGTGTTCTGCTTTACATTTATATGTCGTAATGTTATCTGGATCCATATGGCTCTGACATAACCTGGCGTGGTTCAACGAGGTCCATAAATCTAAGCGCGCTACAACCAAAGTCTATGGAGGTCTTTGGAACGAGAGCTACATTTATCAAGAAATACCTTTATACTCCAGTTAAGATCACTTCATAGATAACAAAGACATCATGACGGATGAGAAACACAGCTTGGCTACATCTAGCGCAGTCATGCTTCCTTTACCCTTGCCAACCATTACGTTTGCAGCCCTAACGTTCTCTAGGCAAGGCTTGTTGGCATCACCCAGCACCTGGGGCACATGAGCCCACCGCACTTGAATAATATTAGTAAGTTACATACAAGCTCCATGCATTACACTACATGTTGTTATCTGACTCGAAGATGTCGCAAGATCACAGCTGATGGTGGTAAAAATTCAACCCTATGGCTAATCTCTAGAGTCTGGAACGATTATCAAAACGTTACACAAACAGATCTAGATGGAGCTGTCATCGGCAAGACCGTGATGTCACCCTTTCTGGGAATTATAGAAAAATCACTAAAAAAATGATTCTGTATTCCAGGGCGCCAACATACTGTCTGGGCGCATCCGCATCTCCAGTAAAGGATGTGCATTATGTGTATTTAATTTTTGCATCATCACACATAAAATACAAATAACAAGGTTAGATCCCCCCTCCCTCCCCTTTCGCCTCTCTGGATGTGCGCAGTGGAGGATTGTGGGATTCGAGGTATACATTATGCATGCACTGGCTGTACCCAGCACAATTACAGAAAATGCTCTTCTCTCTCCACTCTGAAACTTTATGTAAATAACCGATGACAGCGTTATTGTGTGAAGAATATCAATGCTGTAATTAAAGTTTAAGGTTTTGCGCCGCCACCGCGAGCCGCTGTTAATTTTTCACAGTCTCTCCAGGGAGGGATAAGCGTTTGCTCCTAGAAACAGAGCTAATAATGAAATCTTTGAGCTGAGGCAGATCTACCTAACCCTGAGGTCCTTTTTCGCAGGCAGGCTGCTAAACATGGCTCCTTCCCCAGAGATAGAAGAGCGCACAAGGGCGCAGAGAATGATTAAAAAAAAAAAAAACCTTCTGAAATCTCCACTCGAGCCACCCAGGAAATTAACAAGGGCTACCCGCAAACGCGCAGGCTTTGCCTTTTCTGACTAATAAATGTCACATTTTAACCATCTCACTGCTCTACTAAAACAGAAATAACGAAAAGAGTAGGTGGATTGATGTTTGTTAGGTTCAACCCTGTTTTACTACAATAATGAAGAAGCTGGAGGGGGCTGGTGGGAGATAAGCCATTGGCGCCTGAATCCATGGGGAAGCGCCACCACACAACTGTGACTTTTGTCAGGGTATTTAAAATAGCTACAGAGCTTTGAAATATGACAGAGAAGCTGGAAAGCCTAGCTACAACTTAACCTAGGCTTAAAGGTTTTTGTTTTTTTAAGCTAAATTTAGTAATAATAACATCAAGATAGGTCATCAATAGCAAATAAGTGGGGTGAAGATGCCTGGCACCCTGTTGGTAGGTTGTTTACCAGAGTTGTGGCATTGCCATCCACAATAAAACAGAGCAGAAAGCAGACAGCGCCATACATTGTTTAGTGGCCATTCTGGGTTACTGCAGCTCAACTTCCATTTATTTAAATGAGCTGCAGGAACCCAACATGGCCAGTACACCATGTACAGAGCTGTCTGCTTCCTGCTCTGTTTCACTGTGTATGCCGACGCAAAGTGTCAGGTGTTGGCACCCCACTAATCTGATATTAAGTATGGGCCAAACCCACCAATTTTAGTGGGACTGGATGACCATTTAATGTGGCTGGTGGCTTTCCTACTTTCCCTTCAATGGCATAATTTGGAGGTGATGGAAGGATCGAGTGTACTGGATTTTAACTGCCTGATCCTTTTCTTCTCAAGACCAGAATAGTTGAGCAGCAGCTTCAAACTTATAGAATAAAGAATCAATACTATAAGTTACTATAGGATAAAAATGGATTGGCCAGCACAGGAAGAATTGATCTTAAGATACGTACAGGATACATAAAATCAGGTCACCGGAAAGAAAGTAGTGCGTTTCCCAGCACTCGTAAGAGCGCTGGAAACGCGCTTTCTTTCCGGTGACCTGATTTTATGTATAAGGGACATTTTCTGTTAAGCCTATATAGAGCTTTTGCAAAAAGAGCTAGGGCCTCAAGCTTAGCACCCGATTAAATTGTGTGAGGTGCACTGTAAACGACATACAAACCATCACTGGGTTATTCACATGACCCTCTGTGTAATAGGCCCCAAGGTTCCATCTTTCTACAGATTGGAATTATTTTGACTTGGGTCAACACTTGCAAATCGGGCTTTATTCCACACTCAAAATCCATACCAGCAGATTTACTGTGTAAATGGTCTAGAGTTAGGTTGGCCTTACAGGACAATGACAATAAGATACAATTCTACCGGGGATGAATTGTCTCCTAAGATGTTTTATTCCAGTTGGATTTATGAATGGAAATCCCCAGTAAGAAGTTGATCCTTGTTAGTCTAATGTTTTATATACCTCTGATGTACGACAGAATTGACTAGAAGCTTTATATTACGATGCCTACGCACTTGCTAACAGAGGAAATAAAGGTTAAATAATGACAGAGTTAAATGTAATAAATCATTCCATTCCTTGTGGTCACGTGTTCCTCGCAGATTCCATTAGTAGTCATTAGTGGAAACTTTCTGAATCATGATGTCGCAACCAAAATTCCAGGGGTGGTAGATTCAGACCTTAAAGTTCTACAAGCTGCATTTTGTGGTTTTGGGGGTTTCTTCACAGCTTTCCACTACTTCGTACATAATCCTGGGGCGACACATCACTAAGTGGTGAAGAACCTCTCCTTTGTTCTGCACTATTTTTTTATTTTGAGCATCGGGAAACGTTGACATTCTGAAGAACTGTCTTGTATTTGAACATTAGGTTTAAGAAATATACATCTTCCATAATAACCAACTTTTCTTATGAAATATTTCTCCTCCAAGAACTGTTCCTAGCCAAAGGATGGGCCCTATTTTAAGCTAAAAATAGACCAAAATCTGCCTGATGTGAACAATGCCATTAAAAACAATAGAGATATAACAAGGGACTCCAAAGCAAACCACTGAATGGATCTTTGTCCCATTGGGGCCTAAAAATCCTATGATTATTTTGGTTTCTATTCTGACCCCTGAAACCTACTTTTTTACCTACACCCGTTATTTATCATTCCCAGTTATTGATAGCTACACCTGGTGGCAGCTTAACTCCTTTGAAGACAAAAGGTTCGGGCAATGGGATTGGCCATTATTCCCCCCCCCCCCCCCCCCAATATTTTGGAAGAACCTGCTTACAGATTTGATGGTTAAAGGGGTACTCCTGTGTCCCACGAGGTGCATGTCAGTGACATCACGACCACTGCCGCCGGAACCCGATGTTTGTTTAGACAGTAGGTGCTTTGGGAGATTGCATGGGGCCCCAGCGGCGGGACCCGCCCCCCAATCAGACATCTTATCCCCTATACTTTAGATGGGGGATAAGATGTCTAACAGCAGAGAACCCTTTTAACTGACTTGGCCATCATTCATGTAAGTTATATAGCCAACTTTAAACTAAAGGAACTCTATCATTTTTTTTAAATATCTTTTTGCTTACCTTTAGTATCTGACAAATTCCAAATATTCAGTTTTGAAACAAATTTCAAAATGTTACATTCTTATGAAAACAAAGATGAGAACATAAAACTGTATTTTATAGAGTGTGAAAACTTTGCCGTGCGCAACTCCAACTATTTAAAACAGAGCTACGTTTTAGAAGGGGCTAAAAGGAGCTAAATATAACAATTCCATTTTCAGACAGATTTCGTATTTCCCAATTGGGTTACAGGTAGGAGGATTATAGTTCTATGCAAAATGTTCAAATTGTAAGTACTTTAGCTATGTGCTTACACCTCCGCCACCAGCAGACGTCAAGACGCAAGTTAACATTAAAAAAAAAATCATAAAAAGCCACAAACACCACAAAGTCGTAAAAGTTACAATCATGTACTTGGTAGATGCAAATGTCATAAAAGTAGTATGCAGGCCCTTTTGAGAACTAGTGAAGTGGCATGTCAATAAAAATCTGGGTGACAGACCCAAAAGAAAATGAATGGGAAGGGAGGGTATATTTGTCTGGAGTGTTCATGGAAAAACATTCCAATAACATGACATTATTTCATATTCTAATAGGCATTGGTCTAAAAAGCAAACAAAAAATATATATATAAATAATCAGTCCTCCAGATAAAATGAAAACTTAAATAAAATTATTATTTGGAAACATAAAAATCAATTTGTGAAATAATAAAAAAAAAAAAGATTTAGCAACGTTTAAAAATTCTAATCAATTAATCATTTATTGACATAAAAAAATGTATTATTAATTTGGTAATAATAAAACCAAAATAGACTAATAAGTTTCTCAAATAGAAAACTATAATATTTTGATTATTATATAATATAAAGCTTAATCACATAAAATATATACATAATTTGGTCAAATAAAATGCATTTTGATAACGTTAAGTATAATAATAATAATAATCCAATCAATCATTAGGCTAAAGAACCTATACTGAATAATAAGAAGACGTGCAAATACACGAGGTGTAATCTATTACATTAGGTTTAAGTGAGTGGTAGTCTTAAAGGTTGGATGCTCGGGGTGAGGTATTGACGTCCTGTGTAATAATTAGTGGCGTATTCATCAGGATGAAGTGTGTAACCACAGTCGCCCGTCCCCGAAATAATTCAACGTAATTAGCAAATAAACACAGTGGGCTAAAAAAAAACCTGTGAATATGACAAAGGATCATGGGGAAGAAACTGCAGAGAAAGAAGACAGAACTATGCCACTGGAAGACAAAATAAATCAAAATAGTAGTAAAATGAAAAGGATCATTAACTGGGCTGAGGGATGAAGTACCATTTCTTCCTAATTTATTGGCTAGTTTACGAAATTATGACTCAGGTCAGATTCCTGTGGTTATATTTTAGCATTACAGAGCCCTGTCACAAGCTTACTTCAGTCCAATGTCAGCGAGAACGGGTGCGGCAGTACCGGTACAACTTCTGAAATAAAACTACATTATGGCCAAAGCCAGTGGTTGTGGTGCATTCTGGTACACATTACCTTACCACCCACTTTGGATCTACATGGTAAGAATCAAAATGGGTTGCTGAAGTGCCACAGCCAAGCATGCTTCCTCTCTCCCCGTCACCCTCCAGACCCTTATTGCAGAGGTCAGGTCAAGTCCTAGAAAGAAAAGTATGGGAACTCACCCAAGATTTCAACTCAAGGGCGGGACTTCAACTATGGGAACAGTGTTACTGATTTGGAAAAAGTGCAGGAACTTCGGGGGAGATTTATCGAAAACTGTGCAGAGGAAAAATTGCCAAGTTGCCCATAGCAACCAATCAAATAGTTTCTTTCAATTTACAGAGACCTTGTTTAAAATGAAAGAAGCGATCTGATTGGTTGCTATGGGCAACTGGGGAACTTTCCTCTGGACAGGTTTTGATAAATCTCCCTCTTCGTTCCTATGTGTTCCTGCGGGACTTGAGCCCTGCATAATTGACTGGCATACAGGACTCTCCAACAGCTGTACAAGACAAGACAACACTGCAAAGAAAATGAAAAAGTCAAAACTATGATAAGATTAAAGGGGTACTCCCGTGGAAAACTTTTTTTTTTTTTTTTTAAATCAACTGGTGCCAGAAAGTTAAACAGATTTGTAAATCACTTCTATTAAAAAATCTTAATCCTTCCAGTACTTTTTAGGGGTTGTATACTAAAGAGAAATCCAAAAACAAAATGCATTTCCTCTGATGTCCTGACCACAGTGCTCTCTGCTGACCTCTGCTGTCCATTTTAGGAACTGTCCAGAGCAGGAAAAAAAAAACATAGCAAACATATGCTGCTCTGGACAGTTCTTAAAATGGACAGCAGAGGTCAGCAGAGAGCACTGTGGTCATGACATCAGAGGAAATGCATTTCTTTTTTGGATTTCAATTTAGTATACAGCCCCTAAAAAGTACTGTAAGGATTAAGATTTTTTTTATAGAAGTGATTTACAAATCTGTTTAACTTTCTGACACCAGCTGATTTATAAAAAAAAAAAAAGGGAAAGTTTTTCCCTTTAAGGATCTTCCCATTTGGTTGCATAGAGTAAAAAGTTGTTGGCATAAGTTAACATGCAAATTGATGTCAGGCGATTCCGTTTGGAATCTGCCCAAAAGGAAGAAAGTTGGATAATATTTGGACTGTGTAATGTCATGTTTAAAAAACAATATCAGTAGTAGATAGATTGACCATAATCTTGGTCGGAGAGCCTGATTAGAATGAACAAACTGGTTTGGTCAAAAGGACGATAGGTAGGGTTTCCCCACTTTTTGGGAAATTTGGAAGATAGCATATATTAAAGGGGTTATCCAGGAATCGAAAAAAAGAGATTATTTCTTTCAAAGACCATGACCTGTCGGTATTCGGGTTGGGTGTGGTTCTGCAGCTCAGTTCCATTGAAGTGAATGGAGCCAAGTTGTAATACCTCACCCAACCTGGAGACAGAGAGGGAGCAGTCTTTGAAAGAAGTTAGATTTGTTTTTCAATTCCTGGATAACCCCATTAATTTACATTATGATGGCCTATCAAGCAAAAATGAAGACATAAGCATATGACAAAGCAATGTTCAGGCAGCTTGCATAAAAGAGTGTGGACATCCTGTAACTCTGTACTGTGCCCAACATGAAGGTACTGCAATGCACCCTAGACTTCTTTGGATGCTGTATTAAAGGGGTCACGGCTACGCCCCCCTCAATGCAAGTCTATGGGAGGGGGCGTGACGGCCTCCCATACACTTGCATTGACGGGGCGTGGAAGTGATGTCCCAAGTGGGGCATGGCCGTGACGTCACAAGCCTCTGCCCTACATCGCCAGCCATTCATCACAGAGCGAAATTCGTTCCGTGCACCGGATGTCTGGGGTGCCGCAGCCGAGATCGTGGGGATCCCCAGCAGCAGGACCCCCACGATCAGACATCTTATCCCCTATCCTTTGGATAGGGGATAAGATTTCTAGGAGCGGAGAATCCTTTTAAGGCTCCAAACAACTTGGAGACTGTATGGAGATATAATACTGCAATGAACAAGAGACCAGCAAGATACCATCATCTAACAATGAAGTTTTACAGAACGTACTAATACAAAGTCGCACTTTCAGACAGCTCGCCTCCACCTGTGGTGCACAGTGCTCCGAGTCCAAGAAAGCCAAATAGGTCAGTGCAAGAGACCAGCACTCTCCTTCAGACTGAAATTCAGTCCTTTATTCCAGCATAATAAAATTTACATCAACAAAGTTGATGAGTGTATAATAGGGATGTAAGTAGACAAGAAAAGGAAAACTAACGCATTTCGAGTTACTAAATTCACCATGAATGACTGCAATGGTTCGAAACGAGTCGGTTATTCGCTTTGACTAGTCTTGTCTATATTTACCTTATTTGTAAACAGTCAATAACTCTGTGGACGTAACTTTTATTATGTTTGAATGAAGGATTCAGATGTAATGTGATGAAGAGTGTCGGCCTATGGACAACAGGGAAAATAAAAATGTCTTAACACTAATATACAGATACACTGTGAATTTTTTTTCATATATATTTCAGGCAAAGAGTTAAAGTGACAAATATGAGGGCGTCTATACCGCGTCTTGATTTAATTATAATCTGGGCGGCGGTTTCATGCTCTCTTCTAATTTGGATTCCTTGTAATTAGAAGGCCGCAGATCAAAATCTTCTTGGCCCAGAATAGACTCCAATGTGTTTTTCCGCAAGCAATAAGCACAGCTAGTATGTGCAACAGCCAAATAATCTACCTAATGGGATAAACGGCCATTCACACAATGCAGGAAAGAGAGCAGTGACTATTGCAGTGACATGCTTCTCAAATGGATGGAAATTATTCATGCAGCTTCTTATGACATCTATAGATCAGACTGATATTGTCCACTGTTCAATCGTAGTAATACTGTTACCTTAAAGGGGTTATCCAGGAAAAAAACTTTTTTTTATATATATATATATATATATATATATATATATATATCAACTGGCTCCAGAAAGTTAAACAGATTTGTAAATTGCTTCTATTAAAAAATCTTAATCCTTTCAGTACTTATGAGCTTCTGAAGTTAAGGTTGTTATTTTCTGTCTAAGTGCTCTCTGATGACACCTGTCTCGGGAACAGCCCAGTTTAGAAGCAAATCCCCATAGCAAATCTCTTCTAAACTGGGTGGTTCCCGAGACACGTGTCATCAGAGAGCACTTAGACAGAAAAGAACAACCTTAACTTCAGAAGCTCATAAGTACTGGAAGGATTAAGATTTTTTTAATAGAAGTAATTTACAAATCTGTTTAACTTTCTGGAGCCAGTTGATATATATAAAAAAAAAAAGTTTTTTCCTGGATAACCCCTTTAAAAGAAATATGGCAGCATCTTCTTTTCTTAGTATGTAAAAAAAAATGTAAGCACGGATCAATCACATGACACAACTCGGCATATTACCCCTTTAAGTTAACTGGATGTTTTTTTCTCTACTGGATACTGTTCCTTTAGAATAAGACTATATTGAATCTGATCTTAAAGGGGTACTCCGCTGCTCAGCGTTTGGAACAAAATGTTCCGAATGCTCAGAGCCGGCACCAGGAGCTCGTGATGTCATAGCCCCGCCCCTCATGAAGGCACACACCGCCCCCTCATTGCAGGTCTATGGGAGGGGGCTTGACGGATGTCACGCCCCCTCCCATAGACTTGCATTGAGGGGGCGGGATGTGACATCATGAGGGGCAGGGCTATGACATCCCGAGCTCCCGATGATGGCTCTAAGCATTTGCAACATTTTGTTCCAAACGCTGAGCAGCGGAGTACCCCTTTAAGACTTTACCCAATAATGAACTTCTTGATTCTAACATTATTTGTCATCCAGTTACACTAGATTATTGTAGTAGGTATGAATACATTTTCAAATTGCATAGAGATGCTTATAAAAAAAAATCTATGGGTCTCCACTGTGCCATTACCTTTAAAAAGAATGCATCTGTAATATAGTGTCATATGGATGTCTCATACAGCGGCACACTAAATATATATATATGGCTTCCTAGTAGAAGCTAAAGGATTTACAGGGGTACTCCACTGGAAAAAAAAAATTCTAACTCAACTGGCGCCAGAAAGTTAAACAGATTAGTAAATTACTTCTTTTTAACAATTTTAATCCTTCCAGTACTTATCAGCTGCTGTATGCTGCATAGGACGCTCTTTTCTTTTTGAATTTCCTTTCTGTCTGACCACAGTGCTCTCTGCTGACACCTCTGCCCATTTTAGGAACTGTCCAGAGTAGGAGCAAATCCCCATAGCAAACCTATACTGGTCTGGACAGTTCCTGACATGGACGGAGGTGTCAGCAGAGAGCACTGTGGTCAGACAGAAAGGAAATTCAAAATGAAAAGAACTTCCTGTAGAGCATACAGCAGCTGATAAGTACTGGAAGGATTAAGATTTTTAAATAGAAGTAATTAACAAATCTGTTTAACTCTCTATCACCAGTTGATCACCCATTGTGTACCCCTTTAAGAGCCATAGGTCTCCGACATATCCAGGGCACAAAAAGTCTAGAAGTCAAGAAGGCCACCACATCAATAATCCAGGACTAGTGAAGTCATGTCTCTCGCCAACAATAATCGAGTCAATCTGTGAAGCAGTGAGCACTATACTTTACTGAGACCGTCAGGTGGGGCACCACCATTGGGCCCCTCTGGATACCTGAAAAAGTTCTCTCCTGGTGTTAAGATGACATCATGTTACATGGTGCTAGATTTATCACAGTGACTTAGGCTGGTGCATCTTCAGACTGGTTCAAAACGTTACTGTCCTTAAAGGGGGTACTCCGGTGGAGTAACCAACTGGTGCCAGAAAGTAAAACAGATTTGTAAATTACTTCTATTAAAAAATCTTTCTCCTTCCAGTACTTATTAGCTGCTGAATACTACAGAGGAAATTATTTTCTTTTTGGAACACAATGCTGTCTGCTGACATCACGAGCACAGTGCTCTCTGCTGACATCTCTGTCCATTTTAGGAACTGTCCAGAGTAGGAGAAAATCCCCATAGAAAACAATATCCTGTTCTGGACAGTTTCCAAAATGGTCAGAGATGTCAGCAGAGAGCACTGTGCTCATGATGTCAGCAGAGAGCTCTGTGTTCCAAAAAGAAAATAATTTTCTCTGTAGTATTCAGCAGCTTATAAGTACTGGAAGGAGTAAGATTTTTTTAATAGAAGTCATTTACAAATCTGTTTAACTTTCTGGCACCAGTTGATTTAAAAAAAAAAAAAAAAGAAAGTTTTCCACCGGAGTACCCCTTTAATGTTGTGCAGACATGCCAAAAGTTTTGATGGCATTGGATCTCAATTGGAATTTTTTACCCTGTGAACCTTGTGCGTCACTTCTGAAAGACCGTCTCACCCAACTCATTCATGTCATCATAGTCTATGGTGAATGAGTCAGGTTTGACTGACAGTCCAGGAGTGAAGCGCATTGCCACGCACTTCATTTGGTTGTAACTCGCAATGGCAGCGAAACTCAGGTAAAAGTTAAAGGGGTTCTCCGGCGCTAAGACATCTTATGCCCTATCCAAAGGATAGGGGATAAGATGCCTGACCGCGGGGGTCCCGCCGCTGGGGAACCCCGTGATCTTCCACGCCGCACCCCGTTAGCATCAGCCCCCGGAGCGTGCTCACTCCGGGTCTGATTACTAGCGATCACAGGGACGGAGCATAGTGACGTCATGGCTCCGCCCCCGTGTGACATCACGGCTCCGTCCCCTCAATGCAAGCCTACGGAGGGGGCGTCCCGCCCCCTCCGTAGGCTTGCATTGAGGGGGCGGAGCGTGACGTCACACGGGGGCGGAGCGAGCATGCTCCGGCGGCTGATGCTAACGGGGTGCGGCGTGGAAGATCACGGGGGTCCCCAGCGGCGGGACCCCCGCGGTCAGGCATCTTATCCCCTATCCTTTGGATAGGGGATAAGATGTCTTAGCGCCGGAGAACCCCTTTAATGTTTTGCCCCATTTAAGCCACACCCATTTTTCCAAAGCCACTCCCACTTTAAGTAAACCGTGCCCCCTCGCCAAAAGTGTTGTAAAAGTGATTTCCGGTACAGGCCAGTTTAATTTTCCTCCCCCACAAGGATAAAGTAGGAAAAACCGGGCAGCGCCGGGCACTCGGCTAGTAAGGATGATAAGTGTTCATCCCTATGTACCCAACTCAACTCCACATCCTTTGGATAGGGGATAAGATGTTTTTGGCCAGAATACCCCTTTAATCCAGTTCCAGATCTTCGTGTCAGGCTTCCTTTGTCCTTCAACAATTAGGTCTTCTATGAACATATTTCTAATATATCAGCTTTATAATAATAGTCTTATTGAATGTGAGTTACCTGTACGGCAAGTAAAGGGTGGACTGCTGTGTGGTCTGTGGAGCAGAAGGAGTGTTCAGAGAGGATTTATTAATGGCCTCTATCTGTGAACGGCTGGTTATAGGATATCCTCAAACTTCCCTCACAGGCCACTATAAATCTATAAATCAGATAAGAGAGGAATGCGATGCTCTGAAGAAGAGGAATTGAGATGTTACGTTCACCCCAGAGCTTGATTTATGTCCAGAAAACAACCTGTAGCTGAGATAAGACCCTTCCCTTCCTAGGGGGATTCTCTTCATTTCCCCACGTAACCTCTTCCTTAAAGGGGTATTCCAGGCAAAAACGTTTTTTATACATATCAACTGGCTCCGGAAAGTTAAACAGATTTGTAAATTACTTCTATTAAAAAATCTTAATCCTTCCAATAGTTATTAGCTTCTGAAGTTGAGTTGCTGTTTTCTGTCTAAGTAATCTCTGATGACTCACGTCCCGGGAGCTGTGCAGTTCCTATGGGGACATTCTCCCATCATGCACAGCTCCCGTGACGTGACATCATCATTGAGCAGTTAGACAGAAAACTTCAGAAGCTAATAACTATTGGAAGGATTAAGATTTTTTAATAGAAGCAATTTACAAATCTGTTTAACTTCCCGGAGCCAGTTGATCTATATATATAAAAAAAGTTTTTGCCTGGAATACCCCTTTAATCGTAATTCCTAAGAGACAAATATAAGGTGGGGCCAATTTATAGCTTATATTTGTCAAATCTATCTTTACTCAAGGGGTATACAGAGTTGTAGAGAAAACATCTGTTTTCAAAAAGATTTACAAATAATTAAAAAACCGTTTGGACTCACAAGAATCACTAGTTTTATAAAATGTTCACAAAGGACTTGACTGAAGATGCTGAAATTAGAGGTAGGCTGACTACTGGAGGTCACAAGGAGTAATAAGTACGTAAGAGATAGATTCCAGATGTTAGAAGTGGTTGTCTGATAAATATCAATAAATTATTTTTTTAAGAAGGGGTTGACTGGCAAAAATAAAAAATAAAAATTAGCCATACTCACCCGCCTGATTCTCCCCCGCTGCCATTTCCCAGGTCATCGCTGATCTTCCCTTTCAATCTTGACACACAGAAAATGGTTTCTAAGCAAATCACTGGAGGACTACCATCCTACATGAGCGCCAGACCAGTAGATCATGTAGAAGATTGTTAATACCCTTCACATGACTCAATTATTGCCAGTGAAGGGCAGACGAACAATCCCTGGATCAGTCAAGTGCCCCTTTACTTCCATCATAGTCATCCGCACACTCCCTGAAATACGGATTTGCTCTTTCGGTAGGTGATCATTGAGTCTTACACAGGACAATAATCTGAAAAACATTGGTAGCCATCCTGAATTGCTTTGTCACTGCTTTGCTAATAGACAAACAGTTAGGTAGAAAGATCTATTGATAGATAGATATGAGATAGATGTGAGATAGATAGATAGATAGATAGATACATATGAGATAGATAGATAGATATGAGATAGATAGATAGATAGATAGATGTGTGATAGATATGAGGTAAATAGATAGATATGAGATGGATAGATATGAGATAAATAGATAGATATGAGATAGATAGATAGATAGATAGATAGAAAGATAGAGAGAAATGAGATAGATAGATAGATAGATAGAGAGAAATGAGATAGATAGATAGATAGATAGATAGATAGAGAGAAATGAGATAGATAGATAGATAGATAGATAGATATGAGATAGATAGATATGAGATAGATAGATATGAGATAGATAGATAGATAGATAGATATGAGATAGATACATGATAGATAGATAGATAGATAGATATATGTGAGATAGATACATGATAGATAGATATGAGATAGATAGATAGATGGATAGATAGATATGAGAGAGATAGATAGATAGATAGATAGATATGAGATAGATAGATATGAGATAGATAGATAGATAGATAGATAGATATGAGATAGATACATGATAGATAGATAGATAGATAGATAGATAGATAGATAGATATATGTGAGATAGATACATGATAGATAGATATGAGATAGATAGATGGATAGACATAACTTGTAATTTCTGGGCCCCCGCAATCTGCAAAATCTGCAACCTGGCCCTATGTGCCATTTATAATACTGATCTATTATTATACAGCAGATGTGGCTTGGGGCCCCCTTAGGCACCAGGGCCCAGGTACGACTCTTACCTCTGCACTCCCTATAGTTACACCCCTAGATAGAAAGATAGATAGATATTGAATGAATGGATGGATAGATAGATATTGGATGAATAGATAGATAGATAGATAGATAGATAGATATTGGATGAATAGATAGATAGATAGATAGATATTGAATGAATGGATAGATAGATAGATAGATATAGGATGAATAGATAGATAGATAGATATACATATAGATAGATAGATAATAGATAGATAGATAGATAATAGATAGATAGACGTCCATGTTGTCCCATGCATATCCATGAGGCTATGGACTTGTGACCACAGGAATTGTTTATCTCTTGTCTCCTCCTCGTTGATTGAAACCAGTGATTCTGCTCCTCTGCGTGTTCCAGCCTGGATCCCACTGAGTGTCAGAGACTACATTTCAAGTCTGAGCAGTAGAACCGCTGTGACCATTAACCCCTTAGTCGGAGGGTTCCCTGATATACCAAGAGGGCTGTCTGTATTGTGGGTGCTGTAAGTATATCTCCTCCGAGAAAATCTCAAGATAAACTTTTCACTTCAATAACCTTATCTGCAAGAATGTTGCTACTCCAAGTATCATGTTACTGCACTCTAGATATTTTATTACAGTGAGCCTGTTAGCACTACAAGCATTTTACACGTATCTCATTACAATCTTGAGCTCTACAGGATCCTAGATCTACATTCATTTGCGCTGCGAGTCAGGGGGTAGTAGTCTGCTACTTATAAGGGGAAACTGCGCCACATTTTCGTCTTCTCGAACACCAAATTTTGGAGCATGGCAGGTACACGCTATCATAAGGGGAGATTTATCAAAACCTGTGCAAAGGAAAAGTTGACCAGTTGCCCATAGCAACCAATCAGATGTCCTCTTCATTTTTAACAAGGCCTCTGAAAAATGAAAGAAGCAATCTGATTGGTTGCTATGGGCAATTGGGCAACCTTTCCGGCAATTTTTATGGACAGGTTTTGATAAATCTCCCCCTATATACCTATTAGGGTGGGATCACAGATAGCGCATTGCGCAATGTAGTTCACGCTGAGCTAAATCCACCAAGCAGCGGGAAATATACTCCACATTTTGCTATGAGCAGACACACAGGGCTTGTCACATGACTGTGACGAGCAGCCCTGCCTCCAAACCTTACTGCACACACAGGAAGCCTTGTGTGTAATTCCCCTTTAAAGGGGTACTCTGCCCCTAGAAATCATCCTTTGGATAGGGGATAAGATGTCTGATCAGGGGTGTCCCGCGGCTGGGGTCCCCCGCAATCTTGGATGCGGCACCCCAGAAGTCCGATGCACTGAGGGAACTTCGCTCCGTGCTTGATGACTGGCGATGAGGGGCTGAAGCTCGTGATGTCACGGTCATGCCCCGCTTGTGACATCATGGTCATGCCCCCCTCAATGCAAGTCTATGGGAGGGGGCGTGACGTCCGTCACGCCCCCTCCCATAGCCTTGCATTGAGGGGGCGCAGCTGTGATGTCACGAGCCTCCAGTGCTGCACCCAACATTCTAAACGAACACCGGGTGCCTCAGGAAGATTGCGGGGGTCCCCAGTGGCGGGATCCCCGCGATCAGACATCTTATCCCCTATGCTTTGGATAGGGGATAAGATGTCTATGGACAGAGTACCCCTTCAATGGCAAATAGATTTACCCAGAAATAATTTAACTATCACTCCATTTCCTAATTCAACCTTTGGAAATACAGCAACGGAGAACAATTAAAGGACATATAGGGGGTGAAGAAGTAGCAGTCACACCAGAGCCCTGGTGCCTAAAGGGGCCCCCAAGCACATCTGCCCTATAAGAGATCGGTATTATAATTAGCACATGAGACCCTGTTGCAGATTTAGCATCTGGGACCAGAAGCTACAAGTTACACTCCCACCCAAAAGAACCCCTAATGCCATGTTACTAATAGTAACACAGTAACATAGTTCATAAGGTTGAAAAAAGACCAGAGTCCATCAAGTTCAACCTATATCTCTAATGAGTCCCTACTGAGTTGATCCAGAGGAAAGCAAAAAACCCTCATATTAGAGGTAAAAATTCCTTCCTGAATCCAAATATGGCATCAGAATAAATCCCTGGATCAACGTTCTGTCCCTATAAATCTAGAATCCATAACCTGTAATGTTATTATTCTGCAAAAATGCATCCAGGCCCCTTTTAAATTATTTTACCGAGTTCACCATGACCACCTCCTCAGGCAGAGAATTCCACAGTCTCACTGCTCTTACAGTAAAGAACCCCCGTCTGTGCTGGTGTAGAAACCTTCTTTCCTCTAGACATAGAGGATGCCCCCTTGTTATAGATACAGTCCTGGGTGTAAATAGGTCATGGGAGAGATCTCTGTACTGTCCCCTGATATATTTATACATAGTTATTAGGTCTCCCCTAAGCCTTCTTTTTTCTAAACTAAATATCCCTAATTCTGATAATCTTTCTGGGTACTGTAGTCCTCCCATTCCCCGTATTACCCTGTTTGCCCGTCTTTGAACCCTCTCCAGCTCCACTATATCTTTCTTGTACACTGGTGCCCAGTACTATACACAGTATTCTATGTGTGGTCTGACTAGTGATTTATACAGTGGTAGAATTATTTCCTTGTCGTGGGCATCTATGACCCTATTGATGCCTCCCATGATTTTATTAGCCTTGGCAGCAGCTGCCCGATACTGGTCACTACAGCTAAATTTACTATTAACTAAGACTCCCAAGTCCTTTTCCACGTCAGTCATCCCAAGTGTTCTCCCATTTAATACATAATCCCAGCACAGATTTTTCCTCCCCATGTGCATTACCTTACATTTATCAGTGTTGAACCTCATCTGCCCCTTCCCAGCCCAAACCTCCAACCTATCCAGATCCATTTGTAACAGTGCACTGTCCTCTATTGTGTTTACCGCTTTACAAAGTTTAGTGTAATCTGCAAAGATTGCTACTTTACTATTCAACACCTCTACAAGGTCATTAATGAATATATTAAATAGAATAGGACCCAAGACGGACCCCTGTGGTACCCCACTAGTAACAGTCACCCAATTAGAATAAGTACCATCAATAACCACCCTCTGTTTCCTATCACTGAGCCAGTTACTTACCCACTTACACACATTCTCCCCCAGCCCAATCCTTCTCATTTTATGCACCAACCTTTTATGTGGCACCGTTTCAAATGCTTTGGAAAAATCCAGATATACGACATCCAGCGATTGCCCCTGGACCAGTCTGGAGCTCACCTCCTCATAAAAGCTGATCAGGTTAGTCTGACAGGACCGATCCCTCATAAAGCCATGCTGATATGGGTGTCATACGTTTATTTTTATCAAGATATTCCAAAATAGCATCTCTTAGAAAACCCTCAGACAATTTACATACAACGGAGGTTAAACTAACAGGTCTGTAATTCCCGGGGTCACCTTTTGACTCCTTTTTAATATTAATATGCAGCAACATAATGTGTGACCTACACAGTGTAAGCCCTAACATCCTATCTGACCACGTCTCCTGCTGCCTAATGTGTCTATACACGTCTCTTCCAGAGTGAAAAAGTCAAGTTATGTCTGTTCAGCAAACTTTGGCAGAACCGTCCCTACATGTCTCCAGTGTAGCTAAAGAAGACACAAAAATTGTAATCTCAAACAGCGTAAAAGGTTCAGATTTTTTTATTTTTTTGCTATTTTTATGATTCAGGTCTCAGGACCCTCTATGTTATTAGGCCATTCACTCTGCATATCGATATTGTGATATTATGACTTCAGTTGGTAAATATTTGTAATAAAATTTGGTTTTGTGTCCAAAAGGGGTACTCCGCTGCTCAGTGTTAGGAACAAACTGGGAGTGTGTGATGTCATAGCACCGCCCCCTCATGACGTCATGCACCGCCCCCTCAATGCAAGTCTATGGGAGGGGGCGTGGCAGTCACGCCCCCTCCCATAGACTTGCATTGAGGGGGTGGGGCGTGACGTCATGAGGGGCTATGACGTCACGAGCTCCCAGCACCGGCTCCAGCGTTCGGAACAGTTTGTTCCAAACGCTGAGCAGCGGAGTACCCCTTTAAGCTTTGGAGGCAGTGATGAAAATGAGAAAAAAGCGGCAATAAATCTGCGGAAGGTAAGGGAAAATCAAAAATCTTCTTACTCAACCCCAAGGTATTCTTATGCTGTATTTGAAGGTACCACAGTCTCTTTAGCAGGGCATGTACACTTAAAGGGGCACTCCAGTGGAAAACAATTTTTTTTAAGTCAACTGATGCCAGAAAGTTATACAGTTATACAGATTTGTACAGCCTTCGGCTATCCGGGCATGCTGGGAGTTGTAGTTTCACAACACCTGGAGGCACACTGGTTGGGAAACACTAATCCTTGGAAGAGATGGCACAGGTACAGGTATAGGCCCAGATTTATCAAACTTTGAGAGAGAAAAAGTGGGGTGATTTTCCCACGGCAACCAATCACAGCTCAACTAACGAGCTCTGGTAAAGTGAAAGCTGAGCTGTGATTGGTTGCTGTCAAAAAATCACTCCACTTTATCTTTCCCAAAGTTGGAGAAATCGGTGCAATAATCTATATATTTGGAAAAGACAGCTGTCCCCAAAATTAAAAAAATAAATAAAGTTTTGCAAATGGTTTTCAGATGAAAAAGATTCTACCGGCATAACTGGTCAAACCACATATTTGCCTTCATGTCACTAGACCTCGAGCAGCAAAGGAGTTAAGCGCTTCATACAGCATCAAGAGGGTTAAACAGGGTGTGTGCCCCAGTGACCCAGTCTGACACCTCTCAGTGGGGTTACCCTGCCAGACTGTCCCACTGACTGCCTAGCCTCAAGGAGGGGAAGAAGAGATTGCAGGGCGAGGGGAGGAGGTGGCCGTGGGGTCCTCTCTGCTGTTTCTCCACGGGGCCCCCAACCACAGTTCAAAGGGACACATTTCGGCTCCCTTCACCTTCTCATCTTCAAAGAGACAACTGCTTCCAAGAGGTTTGTGGGAGACAGACAGACTGCTGCTGGGACACGGAATGTTACCTTAGCAAATTGGTATCCCGTTAAAACATAACTTTTATTAGAAAAATGGAAAAACATCCCACATCAACAAATAGAATATTCATAGAGATCAAATACAGCATAGCGTAACAATAAAGTATCTGCCAGATGTCATAATGTGTGGCCACTGGGCATATCCTAAAAGCAATAACTAGATCACGCTAACAAACAAAAAACTGGGGGGCACACTGTCTAGCCCTAAAAATAAAGTGTGATATCCTTTTAAAGGGGTACTCCGGTGGGGGGGGGGGGATTTTTAAATCAACTGGTGCCAGAAAGTTAAACAGATTTGTAAATTACTTCTATTTATTAATCTTAATCCTTCCAGTACTTATCAGCTGCTGTATGCTCCACAGGAAGTTGTGTAGTTCTTTCCAGTCTGACCACAGTGCTCTCTGCTGACACCTCTGTCCATGTCAGGAATTGTCCAGAGCAGGATATGTTTGCTATGGGGATTTTCTCCTGCTCTGGACAGTTCCTGACATTGACAGAGATGTCAGCAGAGAGCACTGTGGTCAGACAGAAACAAAATTAAAAAAAAATAAGAACTTCCTCTGTAGTATACAGCAGCTGATAAGTACTGGAAGGATTAAGATTAAATAGAAGTAATTTACAAATCTATTTAACTTTCTGGCGGCACCAGTTATTTAAAAAATATATATTTTCAAACAGAGTACCCCTTTAAGACAGTTTTTACCCTTCTTGCTCAGTGATCTGTTGGGGCACTCACCCTAAAAAGCACAACCCCTGCCCTATGGTAACCTGTCCATAGATCCTATCCTACCCTCCCAACGCGTTTCATCACAACAAATGGATTAATCAGGGGAGTAAATGCATACACTACAGTAAGTCAATACAATACTTATAAACACTGAATAAGACCAGTTGTGATATCCATGTGATCACGAGGACAGCGATCACAGTGATCAGTCTCGGAGAGATAGACACAGAGAGCCCCAGTGAATAGTAGTTCCATAGACATGGCACAATGGCTCCCTATACATCTCTCGTACTGATGCAAACAGTATTGCTCCATGCTCAGAATTACAATATGTCTTAAAACCTACCAGTAAAATCCTAGAATATCCATATAAATCTTCCTCCAGTGAGTAAACATTCCTGGTAACTCACCTGAGTATATGGTATTGTACTCTGCAAAGTGAGTCACAAATACTATGTCATATCTGTCATATTCCTAAGCTATGGCACATAAAGAGACAGGCGTCTGTCAGCTACATATCCCCTCTTACAGGGGGTCGTCTATACTGTGTTGTATTGACACCACGTGCTCCATTGATTTCTATGGGAGCTCCGAAGAGACCGGAGACCAGCACTCAGCAATGATCGGAGCCCCCATAGAAATGAAAAGAAAGAAAGTCAGAACAGAAATGAAAATAGATAAAGATTGGAAACATAGGTAGGCAGATTAAAATAGATAAATAGATAGATTTGAAAATATGAAATAGAGAGATAGATATTAGATAGATATGAGATAGATAGATAGATAGATAGATAGATATGAGATAGATAGATAGATAGATATGAGATAGATAGATAGATAAATAGATAGATATGAGATAGATAGATAGATAGATAGATAGATAGATAGATATGAGATAGATAGATATGAGATAGATATGAGATAGATAGTTAGATAGATATGAGATTAGATAGATAAGAGATAGATAGATATGAGATAGATAGATAGATAGATATGAGATAGATAGATAGATAGATATGAGATAGATAGATAGATAGATATGAGATAGATAGATAGATAGATGATTGATGATAGATATGCGATAGGTAGATAGATAGATCTATGTACTTTAGCAGGATATATAAATATATATATATATATATATATATATATATATATATATATAGTTCCAAGGAAGAAGCGGAACTCCAATGTGGCATACAAAAAGTGATTTATTCACCCATCCAGTCACAAGTGCTACATTTCGGTCTGCTCAGTTAGACCTTTCTCAAGCCAGTCTCATTGAGCAGACCGAAACATAGCAATTGTGACTGGATGGGTGAATATATCACTTTTTGTATGCCACATTGGAGTGCCGCTTCTTCCTTGGAACTATATATATATATATATATCCTGCTAAAGTACATAGATCTATCTATCTACCTATCTCATCTCATATATGGAACTGCATTTTCATGGGACATTGAGCCTTGCCCCGAAAAGCAGAGCACCCCAGGACCCAGAGTGCGAACACAGTGCCAGTTCCTTCCCTCCTTTACATATTATATATATACAGTGACCCCCGACCTACAATGGCCCCGACATACGATAATTTCAACATACGATGGCCTCTCAGAGGCTATTGCATGTTGAAGGCAGCATCAACATACGATGCTTTTGTATGTGCGCAGACTGCTTCAGCTGCCACCGGATAGCCGTTTACGGTGCCCTGTGTGGTCCGGTGACGATCACTTACCTGTCCTTGGGGCTCCGGCGCGTCCCCTTCGGGATCCCCTGCATCGTCGGCGCTCTCCATCATCGTCATCACGTCGCTGCGCACGCCGTCCCGTCATCCAATAGGAGCGGCATGTGTAGCGACGTGATGGCGGCGACGGAGAGCGACGTTCCCAGGCAGCAGAGACGTTTTGGAGCAATGGGGACACCCCGGGGACACGGCGACAGCGATGGAGGGCGACATCCAGGGCAGCGGGGACGGTCCGGAGCAGCGGGGACACATGAGTATAACCTCCAATACCAGTGGTCTTCAACCTGCGGACTTCCAGATGTTGCAAAACTACAACTCCCAGCATGCCCGGACAGGCGTTGGCTGTCCAGGCATGCTGGGTGTTGTAGTTTTGTAACATCTGGAGGTCCACAGGTTGTAGACCACTGTCCTATACTTTACATTGCACGGATCCCTTAACATACGATGGTTTCAACAAACGATGGTCCATTTGGATCGGATTACCATCGTATGTTGAGGGACCACTGTATATATATTAGCGAAGAAAGGAGTCAGCACTTGAGAGTCCCAGTGCCTCTGTCCAAGTGTCCAACCAGCGTGCCACCGCCGGACCAAACAAATTCCATCCAAAGCAAAAAACAGAGCAAACTGCAGCGGCATATGGGTGAATAGAGTGGCTAGAAGTTTATTTGCACCAACAAGTACATGAAACGTACTTGTTGGTGCAAATAAACTTCTATACACTTTTTTCACCCATATGCCGCTGCAGTTTGCTGTGTCTTCGCTTTGGATGGTATACATATATATATATAGTTGTGTATGAACAGATGCATTGTTTTTGATGTATGAACAGATGCATTGGTTTTGATGTATGAACAGATGCATTGGTTTTGATGTATGAACAGATGCATTGGTTTTGATGTATGAACAGATGCATTCCTGCAGTCATTCCTATGAACATGCAGCGTGTCTGACCATATTTTATTTCCTTCACTTTCCTTTCGGGGGTTTGAGCCTCACCCGGCATAAATCTTCATTTATTTTGCTTCTTTAAGTACAAACGTAACGATAAAGTGAATGAATGGAGTTGTACAATAATGAACAACAGGATAGATCCAAAATAGGCTGAAAATATCTTGAAAAGCAAAACCACATGCCACATAGTGCGGTACCGATGCTATATTTCATGCATGACTTTAGAGAATGTTAATAAGGATTAAAAGCATACTCTGTAGATCAACAAATCATGGAGAAGCAGCCTATTAGAAGCGCCCTCCTTAGATCTCTACGCTCCCAATCTAAGGCAAAAGAATGTCATTATTTCTGAATGTTCCTAACTACGGCGAGGAGAAAAATGAATTGAAAACCCAAAAAGAGGCATTAAACACTCCAATGAATATTCCACTTTTATGGCCACATAAGCCAGGACCGTGCCCCCTCCCCTTTTATTTTCTGCCATTCTCCAAGACATCAAAGTTGGTTGATTTGGGTACAATGTAAGCATTAGCCAATAAATGTGATTAAGATAACGCTTCCAGAAAGATGCCGGTCTGGGACTGATAGACTTAGATGGGATCCAGATGTGCTTTGGATTTGTGCTTGACTTAAAGAATCAGCTGATCTCAGTAGAGATGGTACGAAAGGACACTGCCAGACTCAACCTATTAGGGGCCGAGCGGAGCTACAGGCCATCAAAGCTCTGCCTTTTATTTCAGCCCATAAAAAAAAATCCAAGTTGGATGGAGGCGAGTCCTTTATGTATTGTTATGGCTGCCATGGAAAGACAGAGGCAGCTCGCTGTAATATCCACACTATTGTCTGGGCTTAGGCCGCTCCGTTATTAAAAAATCTATGATCACTCTTATTATTTACTTGAGAAATACTACACGGAAAATATTAGACGAGGCATATGAGTCAAAGAGCAGGTGGTGGCCATCTTGAAATTCCTGTTATTGCTTTGTGCTTCTAAGTTTATGGAGAAAAAAAAAGAAGTAATATATATATATATATATATATATATATATATGTATGTGTGTGTGTGTGTATGAATATATATGTGTGTGTGAATGGGTGTATGTATGTGTTGGCGTATATATGTCTATATATATATATATATATATATATATATACTGCTGGGTATGGGTTTCACAGCTATGGATGGATAGATAGACAGACAGAAATATAAAAATAAATACATACATAAATAAGTAGATAAATAAATAGATAGATAGATAGATAGATAAAGATAGTAAGATAGATGATGTAAATATATAAATAAATACACAAATAAATTAATAGAGATAGATAGATAGATAGATAAAGATTTAGATAGATAGATATTCTATTGCTGAAGTTAAAAAACAAAAACATTATTAATCTTACAATTGCCTCAAAACTCCTACACTGCAGGAATATTCAGAGTCAGGTAGCAGGTGGCGGCCATCTTGAATCACTTATCATAGATTAGTGCGTTAAACCAACTTATAGGGCAAAGTGAAGGCAATGTGAATTAATGGAATGGTTTGTAATCATCTACTTACCTACTTACAGGGGTTGGCCAGTTTAAAAAAGAAAAGGTTAATAGAGGATGGTCCCTTATGGGTTAAGAGGATGGTCCCTTTTGGGTTAATAGAGGATGGTCCCTTTTGGGTTCATTGAGGATGGTCCTTTATGGGTTAATAGAGGATGATCCCTTATGGGTTAACAGAGGATGATCCCTTATGGGTTAAGAGGAACGTCCCTTTTGGGTTAATAGAGGATGATCCCTTATGGGTTAATAGAGGATAGTCCCTTATGGGTTAATAGAGGATAATCCCTTCTGGGTTTATAGAGGATTGTCCCTTATGGGTTAATAGAGGATGGTCCCTTATGGGTAAATAGAGGATAGTCCCTTATGGGTTAATAAAGGATGGTCCCTTATGGGTTAATAGAGAATAGTTCCTTATGGGCTAATTGAGGATGGTCCCTTATGAGTTTAATAGAGGATGGTCCCTTATGGGTTAATAGAGGATGGTCCCTTATGGGTTAATAGAGGATAATCCCTTATGGGTTAATAAAGGATGGTCCCTTATGGGTTAATAGAGAATAGTCCCTTATGGGTTAATAGAGGATGGTCCCTTATGGGTTAATAGAGGATGGTCCCTTATGGGTTTATAGAGGATGGTCCCTTATTAGTTAATAGAGGATGGTCCCTTATTAGTTAATAGAGGATGGTTCCTTATAGGTTAATAAAGATGGTCCCTTATTCAGGATCCTCCACTATTAGTCAGAGGAGCGAGCAATTACAAAGAGCGTCTCTCACTCTGGAGGACTGTGGTGTCTTTCATTAAACAGCCCATTGATATGAATGGGCAGTGTGTAATAATTCATATGCCCTGTGGTGGCGCTGCAGGAAAACTGAACACTTCCTGACAGGTTTTTAACACATCATAAGCAAAGATTGGTCAAAGCAGAGTCAAAAATATCTATCTATAGTTAGTATAGGTCATGTTTCCCAACCAGTGTGCCTCCAGCTGTTGAAAAACTACAACTCCCAGCATGCCCGGACAGCCGAAGGCTGTCCGGGCATGCTGGGAGTTGTAGTTTTGCAACAGCTGGAGGCACACCAGTTGGGAAGCACTGGTCTAAGTAGTAAAGAAAACAAAATACTATGGAAGACGCCGCTTTGGGGCTACGACTTTAAGTGACACATAACGCATCTATTCACGGTTCAATGGCAGAATTACACGTTAAGAAGCCAGAGCTTTAAGCTTCTCCTTTCCCTCCGCAACGTCCTGAAATCTATTATCTCAGTATGTGCATGTTTCTGATGAATGCTGTCACCACAGCCAAGTTTTCCTTCAATCCAAAACAGAGACTCCGCTGAGCCCAGAGTCAGAACGATCTGCAGAGGGGAAAAACATTGTTCACGTCTACGGGACATGGAACACTGCGGGTGAGAAGAAAGAGAAGTTTTAATCTCCGCTGATCTTAACACGCGTTACGGCGCACGAGGTCATTCTGGGAAGAGATTGCATCTCCGTACGTCCGATTGTTTCTGTTCTGTACGCCGTAGAATTCTCAGCGCGGTTTCAGATGTTTTGCACCTTGTCGCTAACATAGTATTTTATTAAAGGGGTTTTCCCTAAATAGAAATTGGATATGCCATTACTATGTGACTGGCCGTAGTCTATCTGGTCGGCAAATAACACCAAATCATGGACGCTCCGGAAGTGTTGCTATCCAGGCCAATCAGCAGCCGCAGGTGGATATTTAAATCCCTGCAGTGTGTCCCAGCCCTGCTCGTGATTGTAGCTTCAGCATTTACTCGCCTGTCTTGATTTTATGTATCTGACCTCTGATTTGTCTGACTATTCTTTTGCCTGATGACTTTGTACCTTGTAGTCCTCCTGGTTCTGACTTTGGTTTGCCTGACCCCGTTTGTTTTTATGTTTGTATTACTGTTTGCCTTGCCCTGACCTTTTCTGTTTCCTTGTTTCTCTATCCTGTCTGCCGTCCTTTGCCTTGTGGTCTGTCTGCTCTGATCCTTGCCCGCCTTTGACTATGGTTCTGCCTACATTTTGTGCCTGACTGCTATCTTGGTTTTATACGGGCCTGTCTATTAGTGTTGGGGCGCGAATATTCGCATTTCGAATTTTTATCGGGAATATCGCAAATTCGTGAATTAGCGAATATTGCAAATATATTCGCTATATATTTGAAATTGCGAATATTTGCTTTTTTCCCCACATATGCGCATATGTGAATATTTTCATGTTCCTTCTTTTCACTTGTGGGCCAATTAAGATGATGCAAATACACTTGTCAGAGGTTATCAACAACATCCCTATCAACCAATAGTAAAGTTGCCCACCCCCTCGCTGTTTTCTTCCTCGAATACGCGAAAATTCACATATGCAAATATTCGTATATGTGAACATAAGGAATACGCGAAATTCGCGAATATAGGACGAATATTCATCTATATATTCGCGAAATATCACAAATTCGAATATGGGCAATGCCGCTCATCACTACTGTCTGTTTGTTCATTCCCTGGGTCTGTTTGACCCATTGTGTTCGTACCTGATCCTTGACATCTGTACTGTGTTTTGTTTTATTATTTTCACTTTTCTACGACTTGAACCTTAGTACTTTAGGGACTGGCGCCGTGCTTGGGGCTACCTTATTAAGGAGGTGGTCACCTCATAAGGCAGGGGCATAGGGTGTTCCTGGGCCTCTTTATTCTAAACATTGGTGAGGGTCATGGAATATCATAGTATTATTCAGTCAACTTTAAAAGGGTTATTGGAATTATAAAACCATGCCCACTGGTGCCACTCTTTTCCATTTATTGTGTCTGGTATTGCAGCTTACTTTCGTTCAATTGAATGGGGCTAAACTGCAGTTCAGCAAAGCAGAGATTCAAAAGAAAGTGACATTAAAGGGTTACTCCAGTGAATTAATCCTGTGTACATAAGCTCAGGAAAGGGGACCGTAAAAAATAAAAAATAAAAACAACCCTCTCTTACTTTCCTCACTACCATGCTGCTGCCGTAAACAGAGATCTTGGTTATTGGTGTTCGGCACTTCCGGGTTTGGGTAATGCAAGGGATCGCCACAGCTTCTGATTTAGTGCACAGCCACGTGACGTCGCATCAACCAAACCTGGAAGTGCCAGACACCAGCAACCAAGCGCCATGTGGCAGCGTGGGAGCGAGGAATATAAGAGAGGGTTGTTATTTTTTTACTGTCCCGCTCCCTGAGCGGATTTTACAAAGGGTTAATTCACTGAAGTACCCCTTTAATCTAAAATACAAGTCAAGCCCCACCTGTTCAACCATTTCTTAAAGAAAATAAATTTCTGTGAAAATAATATCTATGGGGGAGATTGATCAAAACCTGTGCAGAGGAAAATTAGACCAGTTGTCCATAGCAACCAATCAGATCGCTTCTTTCGTTTTTTAAAAGGGCCTCTCAAAAATGAAAGAAGCGATCTGATTGGTTGCTATGGACAACGGGTCTAATTTTCCTCTGCACAAGTTTTGATCAATCTCTCCCTTTGTGGCTAACCTGGTCAGTTTCAGTGGCGACCATATTTGTTATCACTAGGGCTGCAATCACACTACGTTTCGTCCACATGGGGACCCGATATGGCTGGGTGATGGGAAAACCGGCCGGTCACCATATGGAAGACACGTAGTGTGAATTCAGCCTAAGCTTTCCAAGAAACAAATATAACTATACTGGGTGTCGCCACCTAAGAATTAAGGTAAGAACAAAAAACACATACAAATTGTACCCCCTGTGATACCAGCTCAGAAGAAAGGGTTACTAATATTGCCCATTTGCCCTGATCTGAAACATCTGCATTGTCTTTCTGTAGGTCACCCATACCAAACAGTGGGAACCTCCACAGTGTTTTCATTCCATCCTGTTTGATGCTCCACAGGGTCACAGACCGAACACAAATCAACTCAGGCTTAGTAGTCAGGAGAAAGGGTAGGGGTGAAACCCAATCTTGAGAATACTCAGTGTCTCCAAACAAGGTCTCAGTTTTCCTTAAGACCTCCTTGACTTCCTCAGGGACAGTATCTAAGCCTACTCTAAGAGGGTAACCAAGACATTGCATGAAGCTTCACACATATAGCTTCAGCTAAAGAAGAATATGTGTCTTCTTTTTGTCATTCAAAAGAACAGAAATATTAAAGTTCTTGAATTGTCCTCCTCTGTTAAGGTGTCAAAAACGAGCTTACATCTGTTATATCTGACACATTTTCTTCATAAGAACAATACTATGATCAAAATGCCATTACATGTATCTTTTTTTATTTATTTTTTTATTGCAACAAGCTATAAAATGTGAGTTTTAAATGAGTTATTCAGTGTTTTGTTATACCTATTTAGGGGCTGAATTCTGAGGGCTATGTACTTTTTACGATTCTCATCTCATGGCCAAGATTGGCAGTCAAGATTGTTTACAAGGAGCATCCCTTACACAAAATTACACATACGATATCTTAATTTTAATGACTACTGTGTAATGCTTAGTTTCCCCTGCGGAGGTGCTACAGGGAGAATAAACACTTATTACCAGGTTTCAACACAGTTTACTATAGTTTGTGTGAAGTGCCACCATGGAGACACATTTGTGATCTGCTTATTGTCAATTCACTCTGTAAAAAGTAGGGATTAGCGAAATTGGGGAGCCCCTTTAAGATTTAAAGGGGTACTCCACTGCCCCAGCGTTCGGAACATGCTAATCTTGTTGGGAACCCTATATCCCAAGAACAAGAGGGCCCAGTTACCACTGCTAGTGGAGAGGTGGCCTCCAAATCAGGGGCCATCGAAAAGACAAAGTGAAACAATAGAGGATTTGATGGTGTTTGTCAAGTTTGAACTCTGGAAGGTCTACATAACATGGCTGCGACTACTCTCATAGGGTTCTCATGGAACAGACTTGGCCTATGGAGACTTGTTTGCAAATAATAATTAAAGGGGTACTCCACTGGAAAACTTTTTTTTTTAAAGTCAACTGGCGCCAGAAAGTTAAACAGATTTGCAAATTATTTCTATTTCAAAATTTTAATCCTTCCAGTACTTATCAGCTGCTGTATACTATAGAGGAAGTTCTTTTCTTTTTCAATTACCTTTCTGTCTGACCACAGTGCTCTCTGCTGACACCTCTGTCCATGTCAGGAACTGTCCAGAGCAGGAGAGGTTTTCTATGGGGATTTGCTCCTGCTCTGGACAGTTCCTAAAATGGACAGAGGTGTCAGCAGAGAGTACTATGGTCAGGCAGAAAGAAAATTCAAAAAGAAAAGAACTTCATGTGGAGCATATAGCAGCTGATAAGTACTGGAAGGATTAAAATTTTTAAATAGAAATTTTTTACAAATCTGTTTAACTTTCTTGCACCAGGTGATTAAATTTTTTTCCCAATGGAGTACCCCTTTAAATCTCATCCAGAAGGAAGATGGCATCGTTTCCTCCTTTTGGAGGAGAGCCAATGTGTGGACTTGATAAATGTACCTTTTTATCTCCCATAGAAAAAAAGTGGATAAGTAATGAAAAATAAGTATTAGTTAAAATTGTCACAACTGATGCACCAACTGATGCCAGAATTGCATCAGTTGACATCAGTTGTGCCTCATCCCGCATCCATAGTTTGTGATCGCCGGACGGGGGAACGCAGCAAGATACGTTCCCCTGTCTGTGTTGGTCCCGCGAGTCCAATCATCCAGCGTCTAAACTGAGACTCCGGATGATTGTGAATGGACCCATTCAAATGAATGGGATCAGTTCTGGCTTCATTGTCCCTCTGGCGCATTTTTGGCAGAGCCGGAGGGAAAAGAAAACCTACAGCAGACATATGTAAAGGGGGCCTAATATTATTAAAGTCATCCTATTAACATTACAACTTTTTTAAATTTTTTTTGAAAGGTCATATTATCTACTATTATTCCTTATAAACTGTAAATGAGACACTGCTAAAAGGAACAATAACTGTACTAGAACAATATTAGAGACTTTTTAATTATGCAGGTCTACAAAAGGAGTTAAATAAAATAAAAAAAAGGAGCAATGAAAAGTACAAATGACCTGGAATCAATATGTGTTTTTACTATGGTCAGTGTTCCAGTACCATGGGCGTCAGTCTGTGAGACTTGATGGAGCTTTGGCTCAGGAATATCCACAGCTCCGGGTTATGCCAGAGATTCCTGCTCAGCTGTTTAGATCTGGTCCAACCGCAAAACTCATAATCCCAGCAGGTTCCTGGATAGCTCCGTAAAAGTCATACTACTGTATGCGCCAAATCCTGTTTGTCTACAGCTGTACGAGGTGGTATGCTGAGGCCAAGCAGGACTAAGTATCAAAGCAGTCATCACTGTTTCAGAGGACGGAGTATAATGTGAAGAAGGGGCTGTTACGTAGGATGTAGATCAAACACACGTCAGGGCCTCTCGTCTACTAACCATATCATTGCCATAGTCATTGATGCCCCTGGAAATTTCCACATCCAGTTGCCAAAAATTGTTTTCCCATCCATATTGAGACATGTTTCTCCAAGATATATTTAAGTCTATGATAGGCGTACTATACAGAGAATCACACGTCAGGTTGACCCCATATTCTTCCCCATTAGTTTTTTTTCTTCTCCACAATAACAAAAACACAATTTCAGAGACAAAGGATTGTATCCAAAACTTTCTACACATAAAGTAGTCTTTCTCCAGAAGGAAGAGTGCTTTCACCCTTAAAGGGGTACCCTGCCCCTAGACATCTTATCCTGTATCCAAAGGATAGGGGAAAAGATGTCTGATCGCCGGGGTCCCGCCGCTGGAACTTCTCGACGTCACGATCACGCCCCGCTCGTGATGTCACAACCTTGCCCCCTCAATGCAAGTCTATGGGAGGGGGCATGGCGTCCGTCACTCCCCCTCCCGTAGACTTGCATTGAGGGGGCGTGGCCGTGATGTCACGAGCCTCCAGCACTGCACCCGACACTCTAAATGAATGCCAGGTGCAACATGGAGATTGTGGGGGTCCCCAGTGGCAGGACCTCTGCGATCAGACATCTTATCCCCTATCCTTTGGATATTGGATAAGATGTCGAGGGGCGGAGTACCCTTTAAAGTTGCTACCGCCAATAGAAGCCACCAGATAGTAAGCTCGATTCTTTCTGGAGGAGGGCTACTTTACATATTTGTCATCAGTGGAGCATTGCAGGGCCCATAAGACTCTACATATAGTGCTCTCTTCTGTCCCTCTTTAGCAAGGAACAGAAATGGGAGGACAAACAACCGGTATCTAAATACCCATGTCAGGGATCTGTGGTTTGTTGGCACCCCAACTGGCACAGGGCATATGTCCCAACAAAACCCTATAGGTATCCTTTCATCTTCATATGCAAAGCAGGTGACAGCCCCTGCAAGAGCTACAATGTCGTCCATATTGGCTGCCTTCGGGTCTCCATAAAAGATAACTAGAAGTAAACAAAGAGTTTAAAGGGGTATTCCAACGAAAAACAATTTTTTTTTCATATCAACTGGCTTCAGAAAGTAAAACAGATTTGTAAATGAATTCTATTAAAAAATCTTAATCCTTCCCGTACTTATCAGCAGCTGAAGTTGAGTTATTTTCTGTCTGACCACAGTGCTCTCTGCTGACACCTCTGTCTGTCTCAGGAACTGTCCAGAGCAGAAGAGGTTTGCTATGGGCATTTGTTCCTACTCTGGACAGTTCCTGAGACAGACAGAGGCGTCAGCAGAGAGTACTGTTGTCAGACAGGAAAGAACAACTCAACTTCAGCAGCTGATAAGTACTGGTAGGGTTAAGATTTTTTAATAGAAGTAATTTAAAAATCTGTTTTACTTTCTTGAGCCAGTTGATTTGAAAAAAATTGTTTTTCACTGGAATACCCCTTTAAAGATTTTTTTTTTCAAGGTGGTAATGCTCTTAAGATAAGACTCATTCATACAAGAGCAGTGTGCATTACTTTAACATCTGTAGTCTTAATAAAGTTGTCAAAGAATGAGGGTAAAAGATGACACCCTCCCACCTGATCCAAGCAGCTCACTAGGTCTAGTGGCCCCATTTTCGACGTCATGTCTTGGGCAGAAGAATCACTGCTGGAACGTGACCTCTGGGTCTAATCCACTTGAGCTCCCTGTTCCCCTGGCTGCTGATTTTATTTAAGCCCTGTCTGCCTTTCATTTTTTTTCTTATAAAAGCAGATGAGGATAATATTTACCATAACCTCACGTTTTTTGCTGAGAAACAGGCGCGCGGTTATTTTCTGAGGTACTCGGGAGTCATGGGAAAGTGAAGGCCCTTATTAGCATGACAGGGTCTGGCTACTATACGTGAAATGGTTAATGTTGTATCTATAGTATATTTGCTCTTCTCCTGGAGAAGTACCAATAAACAGGCATTTCACGCACTTGTATATCTAATGAGATTTTCTTTAGTGTGTGCTTGTTCTTAACATACTCCCAAATCGTTTCCTCTAGTAAATAAAACTCCCCAGGCAAAAAACAGCAAAGGCAGGTTACTGCGGAGGAGAGGAATATCTGTGTGTAGAAGAGGGAATAGGCTGGGAATAGGCTGGCTCCAGGAGAAATGCATCACCATATAAATATATGAGGTTATAATATGATTCGAGAGTAGTTCACTAGTCTCTATAGTGGGTTCTTGCATGGATCTCTTACTGGGAAAGCTGGGTCATAGCCCATATGGTCAGCATTACACCTAGAACTGAGGTTGTCACCTAACTCTACTTCTGCTCTACTAGACCGTGCTGTGATGCATAACCTGATCCCTAAATTCCTCAATAGCCAGACACTTTCTAGAAACCTTGGAAAGCTGTAACAGTAGCCACATTCAATGTTGGTTCACGAGGGTGGCAAACTAGGCAATTGCCTAAGGCCACTTTTTCTTAGGGGAAGCCCTGAGGACTTGAACCCAAGGATCAAACTGAAGCCATGCAGTATTAGTCTGTGAATTGTGGAATTATATGAGAGCTCTATGGCTGTTATATTTGTACTGTTTAATGGTGTATTATTTGGGCACTATATAGGGGTATTATATGTTAAAGGAGATATCCAGTGCTGAAAACTTATCCCCTATCCTAAGGATAGGGGATAAGTTTCAGATCGACCTGTGATCTCCTGTACAGGACCCCGGCAGCCCGTAGGAAGGGGGCGTGTTTACCACCGCACGAAGCGGCGGCTAACACGCCCCCTCAATACAACTCTATGGCAGAGCCGGAGCGCTGCTTTCGGCAATCTCCGGCTCTGCCATAGAGTTGTATTGAGGGGACGTGTCGGACGCCACTTTGTGTGGTGGTTGACACCCGCTATCTGGCCAGCGAGTTGGGGTCCCTTACGCCCCAGAGGTCGGACCACCACAATCTGAAACTTATCCCCCATCCTTAGGATGAGGGATAGGTTTTTCAGCACTGGACTACCCCTTTAATTTGAAGATATAATATTGGCTGAAACGACAAGAAAAATTGTTTAAAATGGCAAGTAGGTATCCACCGCCGATTGGTTTAGTTTGACAAAAATAGTCCTGCTTCCAAAGTGACGTTGTTACCCTAGGTCTGTAGCCATCTTTTCCGGACACCAGGAGCACTTTAAAGGCAGAACTAATTTAGTCAGACTAAACTAATCAATTAGAAATAGAACGCAACAGAACAAGACGGCAATCCTGCACTCACCGCAGCAGTACGAGTCTCAAGGGACCTCCAGCAGACAGGCAGACGAAATCAGCGTGGGGCACTCAGAGGCGACTGCCGGCGGTTTCACGCACAAAGGTAATGCGCTTCTTCCGGGCTCAAGGCCGGAAGAAGCGCATTACCTTTGTGCGTGAAACCGCCGGCAGTCGCCTCTGAGTGCCCCACGCTGATTTTGCCTGCTGGAGGTCCCGTGAGAGGAGCCGCGTGACTCGTACTGCTTCGGTGAGTGCAGAATTACTGTCTTGTTCTGTTGTGTTTTACTTCTAATTGTTCTCAATGCTTAATGTCCTAGCACCACCGCTAGACGAGTATTGCCCAAATACCTGCACTGGGTATCCTTTATCCAGTAACACGAGTTATTGGTGGTCTATATAATGACAGTGCCACTCTGATATCCATCATTTGTGCTAAACAAATCAATGGTTGCCTGCAAAAGATAGACACCGCCCTAGGAGACCTCCGAGTGTCACCCTGGACTTTTCCAAACAACCAGGACACTTTAAAAACGGACCTAATATGACCAAACTAAACTAATCGATGGACAATGGCCCTTAGTTACTAAGCCAAACCCTACAGTTTTTATCGTTCTTTGTGGACTAAATTTAGGCGCACGACTGTGCAACACTTTTTGCGACACGCTTGGACAAAAAATTGTCTACATTCCCACACATCACTTGGAGAGTTTCAGAAAACCCTACAAAGGGGCGTGGCTTATCAAAAATGGGAGTAAACCGAGTGATTTCTGAATAACCGACTGTCAGAGGCTGGTGCAAAAACAGCTAAAATGGTTGGTTTTTCACAAAGCATGGTTATCATGGGCAATATGCCCAAAACTAGGTTATCCAAAATTAAAAAGACTGGTTCACTTATCATCGGGATTTATATTCCTGCCTTCATATGGTCTTTTTTTTTTTTACCTTCAATGTGTTGAGATTTAAAATAATTGTATTTTTATAATACAGTTTACCTTGATGTTTGCATTGTTTCATGTTATTATTTTTTTTATGTTATCTCTGATTTATTCAATATCTACTGCCCAACTTTATTAGTTGCATTGCTAACATAATCAATGTTCATCCTTTTCTTTCATTTGTTATGTAGAATATTGTCGCTATGGCTGGCAGCCTGAGTGCCTAAATGAATGCTTAAAAGTTTTTCCAAAATTTTGTGATTTTGTTACTTTTTGTTATTTTTTAAATAAAATCGCCATGGTTCAAAGAACACATTTGGCACCCAAATTTTAAGGTGTACTCCAGGGGAGCACAATTTTTTTCATATCAACTGGTTCCATAAAGTTAAACAGATTTGTAAAAAATCATAATCATTCCAAGACTTATCAGCTGTTCTATGCTACAGAGAAAGTTTAGTTGTTCTTTTCTGTCTGACCACAGTGCTCTCTGCTGACACCTTTGTCTGGTTGTTGTGGTGTGGTCTCTTTGCTCAGTTGCTCAACGACTGGAAGAGTCACTGTTGTTTATTCACTCTTTTATTTTTATTTTTTGTCATTTCCGATGTGGACAAAATTAAACCCTCGTGTGCCCAAAAAAACAACAACGTGAGACAAAATAGTAAATAACTAACAGAAAACAGAAGAGGACAAAAAAAAATAAACAGACAAAAAACCTACATTCTTAGTAAATGAGGCCCAATGTGTTTGATTCTTTTTTTGCCAAAGTTACTGTAGTTTCCCTCACCTCTGGCCCAGGCCCAGGATCTCATAGGGGTAAACAACAACTTTGGCCATGACAAGGGTCAATTTGCCAAGGATCATTGGGTTGTACTCCCTGAAATGTGCTGCATCAAATGGATTACTGGAGATTTTCGGGTCGCAGTCACGGTCACTTACAGGTTGCAACACCACGCATTCCCACTACAGCTCCTGTTCTTCTTCCTCAGTTCCCCCACTGCTCATCTTTTCAACCTCCTTTTAAGACAAGTTCTCGAAGCAGGTCCTTCCTAGTCAGTCAATTATTTGCTGCAGTGCTTTACCCGTCTTGGGCAGTGATTGGCCGAGTGGGAGGGTCCTTCTCCCGACACTCTTCTTGGAACTAGTTTGAAAAGATGATCAGCAGGGATCGAGAGGAAAAAGACCATGGGTGTGTAAGTATTGTTCTTTTTTTATTTTACTAGGACCCTGGCACTATATTATTTTTTTCTACATTGCCAGAATATCCTTTAAAAAGTCTAAACTGTCTCAGGCAATACTGGTAACAGTAATTCCACCAGAAAGCGGCATTTATGCTTACTGTACTTTACATTTTATTGTCTGACACAACATTTAAATGTTCATACCAAACCCAGTGGACATGTAGAATTTGGCTGGAGTGGACAAGTCTAAAGTCTTAAGGTAATTCCAAAGATACATTTTAATCCTACTTCATGAGCAAATATGCAAAAACGTAAACTCTTAGTGACTGTAGTGTTCTGTATTCTCAATGACCCATTAGAAAGGGCAAAAATACCACAATACCATGCCCAAATAATACAGATACCAAGAAAGGAGAATGGCGGTGGCCAATGGATTGTGAAGGCCCAGATGTCTATCCCATTTTGCCTTTCTATCTTGCCCTTACTTTACCATCTTATAAATGGCTTAAAATATTTGCACCTATAATTAAATTGTATTTAAGGTTATTCATTCTTCTTGAATACAGAAATTTCTTGATCCACCCTGATAAACTGGGTATGCGTAAATGTAGTGGCGCTGAGTTTGTCTTTTAAACTTTCCATAATGACTTTCCGTGTTACGATAAGATGTAGGATTAAAAGAAACAAAGAAACAAATTCTAATATCACAATGAGAAACTCAGCTCTGCTTCGTCTACTCCATCTATATACAAAATATACCCCAAGGATGGATTTTCCTTTTCGCATCTCCGGTGCTATAGGCAACAGACGCACATGGGAGCATGCTGAGTGACTTAGTCCAGATCAGAAGGACCAAGACAGCAGGGACAACACCAGTAGGTGCCATCCCAGGAGCCTTTCTTCTCCATGCTTGACATGAATAAAGGGATTAGGACGGTATGTTTCCGCTAGCTCTCTCTACAGGACAATAGGCTCGGAGGTTTAGTGTCACACTCTCTGATACAAGTACAGCAGGCTGTCAATCAGATTTCATCAAGACACTTGTGTCACTTCCATAATCTTATTAGCAGATAAAAACAGGCAAATCCTTCCTAGAATAGAACGTTACATTTAATAGCTCACACGATTCCTTTAATCCCTCTGGTCATCAGGCCATGTAGCCCGTCCGGAGGAATTTACCATTAAAAAAAATAGCTTGTAGGTTTGGGTTGCAAATGACATGGGAATTCGGAAGACACAATTCTTAACTCGACCAAAATCTTTAACCAACTTTATTGCAAACTGCATTTAATGGTCCATTGGCCCCATAACAATGTGTCGCTGTGTACAGCTAAAATCCCATTGCTTATAGATGACAGGAGATGGATCACTGGTCTTAAAGGCACGTGAATTTCACCTCCGGACACAGCACTTATTTTATAAAGAAAAGTTGTTCCCTTGTCGAAATATTTTTTGTTTTTTAACCTTTTTGTAAATTGGTTTTACTGCCATTTGTTTTGAAGAAAAAAAATCTTTTAATCTTAATTCTGGGGAACATATACTTTGCATGTGTATATTTTTCTTTTCATTGACCGTGAACAGCTCTTTCACAATTCAGAATTTCTAGAGCAAACTGAAGATATATTGTACACGTAGAACACTTCTAAGTTCCTTACAACGTCAACAGATGCAACAGATGGGTTTGACAGCAGAGCTGCCTGTTCCACTTATTAGAAATATTAGAGATATTTTAAAAAATTGTTTTCAAAACTTTTTTTCATATACTTATTTACAAAAAAATCTCAAATACTTGCTAATACATAGGATTAAATTACCAGATACTAGTGAATATGTTAAAAAGCTCCAGGGCCATATTTAAAGAAAGGTTCCATAAAAATTCATCCTAGGTAAACCTCCCCGAAGCCAACTGAGATTTTAATCCTCAACTATAGATGTGCAAAGCTTATATACTAAGCTAATCTTAATTGTTTTATAAAAGGAATCACTTCCAAAATCAACCCCCCCAAGAAGGTCCTTGTGTTGCCGAAACATATGTAGGGCTTGGTACCTCTGTGGCTCCTTGGCAAACGTGATATTGATGGGGTGCACTGCATTGTAATGGCATATAACTACAGTGGTCCCTCAACATATGATATTAATTGGTTCCAGGAGAACCATCATATGTTGAAACCATCATATGTCGAGTACATATGTCTATGTAAAAATGGTAATTGGTTCTGGGGCCTCGGAACCATTGTATGTTGAATACATATCTCTATGGGAAACTGCCAATTGGTTCTGGGATGACCATTGTATGTGGAGTGTATGGGGAGTGTTTAACAAACCAGGGTGTCTCCAGCTGTTGCACAACTACAACTCCCAGCATGCATGCACAGCCATTGACTGTCTGGGCATGCTGGGAGTTATAGTTTTGCAACAGCTGGAGGCACACTGATAGGGAAACATTGATGTATGGGGTGTATTGCGTGTGTATATGTATTGTATGTGATGTGTGACATCGCATACATACTGTACAGTTCTTTAAATACCTTCAGGGGGGACAGAATGTCCTCCATTACAATCCTGCCGACTACAGCTCTATAGGAAAGGAAGGGGAGGGCAGCCAGCAGCTCATTGGATGCCTGCAGCAAGATGCTCCAGGCTATTGGCTATGGCTGCACTGGGGGGGCGGGGCTTACACGGAGCTCACAGTGGAAGCCTGTGTGAGTTAGCAGGACAGCATGTGAGTAACAGGAGGCAGAACGGGGCACACGGGGCACATTAAACAACTATCTGTCAGTTGCTGAAGTTGTCAGAGCTGTCAGATAGCTGTTTGTACGATGGCCCCGACACACAGCAGCATCATATGTCGAGGCTGCCTTCAACATACGATTAGCTCTGAGAGGCCATCATATGTTGAAATGATCATATGTCGAGGCCATCATAAGTCGAGGGGTCACTGTATTTGTATGATGCACTTTATATTCTCTTAAAGCCTGAGTTTAGTGCCACCACTTTTTGTAACATACTACTAGATGATGTGTATGTAATGCGACAATGCCAAGCCACCTATATTATACATTGTTTGATATCTTTATGAGATGATATTTCCCGGGAATCCCATAAGAGCCCCTCTTTCAGTCACTGCGTTCTTTTATTTATATGATTTTATCATGTTTCTGGATTATGAAAAATCATATTTTGCATATTACTGCAGTCCCATGTGCATAATTTTTTTTTTTTGTTGGTTATTTTTTTGTTAGTTTTTGGTACACTGTGACAACTACTACTTGGTTACCTATAGGGGTTCCCAAATGTGTGGGACATATACACATCCCCTATATGGTGGTACTATTGGTATTGCAAAAAAGATGATTGTGTTATTAAGAAACTATTTGAGATACAACGATACAAAATAAATATATAAATATATATATATATATATATATATATATATATATATGTGTGTGTGTGTACAGTATAACCTGATTTCCAGTTCTACATACTTTCTTGTTGTAGGAGGATATATTGATCAGAGACGGATAGGATCTAGATTTTAGTTCTGATTCTTTGATGGTGCGCTACTAGCAAAAATAATACGGTCTTTGAAGATTTTCTACATTGCATTCATTTAGATCAAACAGAATAATAGCCCCTTAAAGTGGTTGTCCAGGAATAGAAAAACAGAGCTAATTTCTTTCAAAAACAGCTCCACGTCTGTCCCCAAGTTGTGTGTGGTATTACAAATTGGCTCCATTCACATCAATGTAACTGAGCTGCAGAACCACACCCAACCTGGAGACAGACAGGGAGTGGTTTTTGAAAGAAAGTAGCTCTGTTTTACTATTCCTGGATAACCCCTTTAATTTTACAAAGTAGATAAAAAAAAAATGTTGAGCCTTTTTTTTTTTTAAACCAAAAATCCATTGTAATTCTTATATAAGTAGTACGATAAGATGAATTCACATTTGGTGCAAAAACTTCTGCAACTGAATCATCTAAATCAGGTTGGCAGACATCGATTTTCTACCATAAGTAGAAAAGATTATCGGGGAGATGTAGCAGTGTGTGTTTGGCTTACCAGGCCCGGGTTATGTGTACCTGCACCTAATTTATCAAAAGTCGGCTGCGGTGTGATGAATTTGGCGCATGAAGTTGTTGTAAGCGAGTGAAACGCTTGTTGGTATTGGGTTGCCACATTCAGAGCTCTCCGCAACAAGTGGCAAATTCCCAAACCACTTCAAAGTCAAAGGCCAAAATCGTTTACGTAAGCAAGTTTGGCCAAAGTCACTTCAGTACAAAAAGGATCACAAAAAGTCGCAAAACCATGATGTTCCAAATTTGTGCCTTTTTTGTTTTTTAAATACATAGATGGTGTGTAAGATGTGTAAAATGCTTGATACCAGTAAAGAGGTCTGCAATTACTCTGTTACATTTGAATTCACTCTTATGGTTAGGTCTTCAACACTTATTTCTACTTAAAGGGGTATTCCAGGGAAAAAAAACTTTTTATATATATATATATACATTTAGCCGTGCACCCCACCCCTCTCAGACTGGAGGTGGTTTAGTCAATGGCTGATCCAACATGTCACACAGTCAGAGGCTATATGCACAGCAGAGGTGAGTTATCATGTTAGGGTCCCATCCGACATGAGGCCACCTCCGCGTGGTGGATGGGGGGACACATTTTGATCAAAAAGTGCGCTGAGAGCCTCCATTTTTTGACCTAGAGTGCTGTTGCAACTTTCTTGTTTGTACATTATATATATATATATATATATATATATATATCATCTGGTTCCGGAAAGTCAAACAGATTTGTAAATTACTTCTATTAAAAAATCTTAATCCTTTCAGTACTTATGAGCTGCTGAAGTTGAGTTGTTCTACATATATATATATATATATATATATATATTCCTATGGACCAATATAAATCGTATCTATGTTTATTGCACTATGACAACAAGTTTGGTGTAGCTGTCTTAGTCCAGTGATACAGAAGATTCAAAGTCATAGAATGGGGCAGAATCTTGTAATACAGTGTTTTCCAAACAGTGTGACTCCAGCTGTTACAAAACTACAACTCCCAGCATGCCAGGACAGCCTTCGGCTGTCCGGGCATGCTGGGAGTTGTAGTTTTGCAACAGCTAGAGGCACACTGTTTAGAAAACACTGTATAAGGCTGCATGCACACCACGTTTTTTGCTATACAGTTCCCCTATACGGTTTTAAGTTAAAAACCGTATGGAACTGTATAGAAAACTGTGTGCATTGACTTAACATTGTAAACCGTATTTCAAACGCATCATCTGGTTTAGTCCGTTTTGAATCTTATACGGCTTTGTCCGTTTTTTTACCCGTACCCAAAACTGTAGTCTACCACGTTTCTTGGTCCGGGTGAAAACTGTATTAAACCGTATATGTTTGGTTTTTTTTAAACATGGGAGTTTTTGACTTTGCACAGTTTTTTTTCTTGGAATTTCAATCAAACAAGTGAAACTTTATTTAAAATGGAGTGAAAAGTTAAAAACTTATACTTTTTTTCTTAAAAAACGGATGCAACCGGACATCATTTTTCAAACCATATACGGTTTTCAACCGTATATGAGTATAAATTTGTACACACGTTTTGATACAGTTTAGTCCGGTTTTGAGGAATCCGGTTTTCATCAAAAACCTGATACGGGAACTGTATTACAAAAACGTGGTTCCCAAACAGTGTACCACAAGATTGTCCAGGCATGCAGGGAGGCTGGGAGTTGTAGTTTTGTCCACAGCTGGAGGCACACTGTTTGGAAAACACTGTTGTGATCCTTTTTTTTTTTTATTGGACTGACATATTTTGTAGAGACAAGTTTTTGAGAGTCCTTTTTAAGGTCGTAAGCATTACACTAGGAGCAACACCCATTGATATTCCTTAAGGTGTTAAACCTATTCCTACCCTTGAAGGCAATAAGCAAATGTTTTCGTTTTTTTGATGAACCAAAATACCAATCTACCCTATAAACATGCCAAGACAAATCAAACATGAACAAAAATAAAATAAAAAAATTATAATTTTTTTTTTTAAATTATAAATATTTACAAATTAATCAATCTACTTTTACAAATATGTTCTTAGTCTCTTTCTAAAACAGTATGCTTCCCCCCAAAGAACCTTTATAGGCCTATTTAGATGCACAGGCGTTAATTTAAAAAACCAACATAGAAAAGGGTGTAGGAAAAGGCAAAAAAAAAAAAAAAAGAAAAAAGATCTAGTGAAAAATAATATTTGCCTCCCTCAGTGTGCGTGTGAGAAGCAGGAGGAAATGCTGTCAGGCTCAAAGTACAACGTTAAAATCTGGCTATTGATGGCACACCGCGTCTCTTATAAACAGTTAATCCCAGGAGCAGGGGTACTAAAAGCAAACACACAAGCCAACACTTCTCAATCATGTGACACTTTGCCGGCACATTCCGAAAAACACAAACTTTTCATGTGAACGGAGATAGATTCTTTTCACAAACCCAAGGTCAGATTTTCGCTTTTTTTTTCATAATTTAAAAAAAATAAAAAAAATGTTTAAACAATATTATTCGCAAATAAACATTAAGCAACGAAGGAGGGGGAAAAAAAGGCCTCACGAGCCGGTAGGGAAGGCCCCTGTGTTTTTACAGGCATTGGATAACACAAGCCGTCTCTGACATGAAATTCATATCAGACAGAGGCGTGATGAAATGTCAAGCCATCGCTCGTCCACTTCCTCGGGCTTCCTGCGTCAGCTTCCCGAAATGCTGCACTTTGGGTGAAACAAATGACACGGTGCCTATGGGTTTCACTAGCGAAGGGGAAGAGCGGGTTCCCATGTAGGTTCCCATTGGGACCTGTGTACTAACGCCGGTCATTTAGTTGTGTCAACTGAAACAAAATGTAGGAAGTGCATTTTGGTTAGGGTATGGATAATACTAGTCATCTCAACTATTTCACGTATGCTTCTTAAAAAATAATAATAATAATTAAAATTAATTTTTTCTTTTAAATGCCATTATATTGTTGCTTTTTAATAGTATTCTTAACTTTTTGGATTTTTATTTTATTTTTTATTTGCATAAAATATAAAGCAATATTCTTTAAAAAAAAAAAAAATACCCTTCACATTGTTGCTTTTTATTAGCATTATTTATGATTTACCTACCATTATTTTAGATTTTTATGTTATTTTTTTTTTACTTCCATAAAATAAACACAGCATAAAGTAATATTCTTAAAATGATATGTTGCATAATATATATTGCCTATATATTGTTGTGTTATATTAACATTATTTACAATTTTACATGATTTTACTTACTATTAAATTTGGATTATTTTGGTTATTTTAAATACATAAAATAAATATAAAGAAATAGTTTTAAAAAGTGTCTTCATACTGTTGCTTTTTTATTAGCCTTGTTTATGATGTTACATGATTTACTTACTATTATTTGAAATGTTTATGTTCTTTTTTTATTTGCATAAAATAAATATAAGATAATATTTGAAAAAAAATACTGTTATAATGTTGCTTTTTCTTAGCATTATTTATGATTTACTTATCATTTTTATAATTTTTAAGTTATTTATTTTAATTGCATAAAATTCATCTAAGGTAATATGCTTTAAAAAATGGCATTGTACTGTTACTTTTTTATTAGCTTTTAATAAAGAAATATTCTAAATTAGATTTAATATTCCATAAACATTCCGCTTGTTAGTGTAAACACTGACCATTCATATTTGTATTCTATCAAGTTTTTGTTCTTTTTTGTTTGTTTTTTTAAAACCAACATAGATTAGTTCTATCTTACATTTCCCTTTTAATATTGCCACTGCAATTGAAAATATAATATATTATAAACTATAAAAAGATATTATAAGCCAGTGATCCCCAATCTGGGCGCCTCCAGCTGTTGCAATATAAGAACACCAAGTCTTCCCAGACTCACAGTAATATCTGTGAGTATTATGCATAAGTAGAGCAGATTTCATTGTATATGTTGTAGCTTAGAGGATGCCCAAATACAATATCGTTTGATTTTACTTTGACCTTTAAATGTTTAGAGAATTTTCATGAGATGCAATCAAGTATATATATATATATATATATATATATATATATATATATGATTTTTATCTTTTTTTGCTATAACATTTAACAATTGCATAAAAAATTTAAAATTTAAAGAAAATATGGCTATGATAAAATGGTGACATTGTATTGAGTGCATCTGTAATGCTTTATATTTATTGCCAATTTTTTACCCCATTCCTAGCAAACCTAAAACAGGGCAAGGGTGTCATGGCGGTATTTTCATACCCCCTTTCGCAATTTAGCACCCACAGAAAATGGTGACGACCTCTTGACTTGTACGACAACCTGGTTCATTTCTTCGAAATTTCGCATCACATGACACCATTTGAAATGTCAGAAACATCTCGCCAAGATCACCCACAGCATACAGATGACACTATCTCTGAAGGAGAACCAATATATTTTGCAGCACGAGTATCAGAGACGAAAGTGTTGTGCTGGGACCTGGCTGTCATGGTAACCAGAAGCAGCGTGATGTATGTAACGTTGAGGAGAACCTCATTTTTTCACTTTACCATATAAACATCTGTCATCTTGGCAGCTCTGTCACATTATCATTTAGGCAGCTTTCATATTGAAATAAAAATATTGGTTACATTATACTGAAATTAAGCATTTATACCATACATAATAAGATGTACTTAAAGGGGTATTCCAAAAAAAAATTATTTGACTATGCTACAGGGGCTGTAAAGTTAGTGTAGTCCATAATATAGTGTCTGTACCTGTGTGTGACGGTTTTCTCACAATTCTTATGCAATTTTCACCCCAATATTTATTTTTAACAACATACAAAATGATTGTTGTCTCAGATTTTCCCAGGCTACAATGCTGCAATGCCGAGACCTGGCTCACTAGTCAGCTGATGACAGGGAGCCTGTCTGCTTCAATGGGTGGAGGGATCAATCTGCAACTAATGCAACAGCTGTAGGCACCCTGATTGAAAACCACAGGTCTTTTGAATGGATCCAGCTTACTTATGTTTCAATGGGTGGGATGGCTGATGTGTGGGAGGGAGGAAAATGGAATTCTGGGGATTTGTAGGCAAAAGTAGAAAACTGAAACAGGAAATACCAGTTCACAAAAATCTAGCCACAGTGTTATGGTAATCTCACAGCATAGCCATTTAGCCCCAAGGGCAGATCCTTCCTAAGCATGTCAATTACTGTCTGCCAGGTACATACTAAAATCACCTTATGGTGGATAACCCCTTTAAAGAGGACCCCAAAAAATGAGATTGCATTAAATAGCTTAGTGTCCCCGATCATGAGTGGGGCGTGGCCGTGACGTCCATTACAAACCTCCGGCGCTGTAGCAGGGAGATCGCGGGTGTCCCCAGCGGCGGGACCCCTGCGATCAGACATCTTATCCCCTCTCCTTTGGATAGGGGATAAGATGTCTAGGGGCGGAGTACCCCTTTAAATCAGAATTATCTATCAATCATGCAACTTCTCTATCTGGGGTTTTGCGGGCTTACCATGCAAGGATATAAACCCGTAGAAAAGCTAAGTTGGTCACAGCACAATCTCAACACGTTATTGTGTTATCTGATCTTACAACCGGCATGGTGGATATGGGTAACCAAACCTGGGCCATAAACCCATAGGTCAACTCTGACCCAAAAGACATAATATGCTGTATGAAAGTACATGAAGGATACCACATCTATGTTAGCATGTGAGGTCATGGAGAGTTAGGTTGTTGGCCCAGCTATAGCTTTTACATCAGAGCTCAGGAACCTCAAAGTGGAACTTGGCTTATTGCAATGTATCTATTGAAGACAGTTTTCCAAGCTACAACATTGACTAGACTGTAGAGGACCACTTAATGTTGTAGATAAACATATATCATCTATGCTCTTCCAGATACCAACACCCTATGAGATCCTCGGCATCAATAGTCAAAGCACAGTTGTTTCCAAATTACTCACACCCAAGTAATCTTACATGAAGAAGGAAGGTAGCTATAAAATATGAAGCTATTTCATGTACACTAATTATATGCCCAATAAAAGTTGCTTACATAGTCGATAACACAGGATGCATGGGAGGTTGACTTTCCTGTTGAACTCTTTATATGGATAGAGCAGTAGTATGTGATCAAAGTGTAGTGTCTAATTATCATAGCCATCCCGAATCCACTCTTCAGAGGTTAGCAACTTGGACTCTCCCAAAACTGGTGGGATCGGCTGATCATCTAACGTGTATGGGAACCAACTGTCCCCCAGTGGCTGATGTGGGGGGAGATGCTGCATCTTATCATACCTTGGAGGGAAAAGCTGAGAGACCCTCATAAAAGCAATAGCTTAAGACATCTGATCATCTGCAAATCCTATCAGAATTGACTGGACGTTCCAATAGTTAAAAGCTTTCATACACAATAGTCACAAGCCCCAATACACAATAGATTGTCCAATAATGGCACCAAAATCACATTTAGGCAACTTTGACCTAAAGTGCATGGCTAGTCTATTAAAGGATTAGTCCACCGAAAAGCATCTTATCCCCTATCCAAAGGATAGGGGATAAGATTTCTGATCGCGGGGATCTCTGGCACAGCACCCTAGTCATACATGCATGGAGCGAACTCTGCTCCATGTCGGATGACTGGCGACTACAGCTGCCACGCCCCCTCCATTCATGTCTATGGGAGGAGGCGTTACAGTTTGACGTCACGAACACGGAAGCTCTAAGCTTCCATGTTCTGGACTCCGCTGCTGCCGGGCCGAAGATCGCCGGGATCAGACATCTTATCCCCTATCCTTAGGGATAGGGAATAAGATGTATTTCGGCAAAGTAACCTTTAAGATATCCAAACCTGACTGCACCTGCCAATAATTATGACATAATGCTCCATAGAACCAAGTATTGATATATTTTACATTACATACCCTGCCTATTTATAGACTTTATCTTTTCACCTAAGCTATGATGTACTAAATTGACTTAACAAAGAAATAATGGTGAGGGTCTCATCTGGTGGCGCCTCATTGATCTTACTGTAATGACTGATAGCACTGTCATAAAATTTTACTAATTCAAGACTGGAATATAGAATGTATGGTTGGTATTTGGCAAAGCAATATAGTGAAAAGGAGGGGCATTAGAACAAAACTCTAAAGATAAGGAATATCCCAGACAGTACATCTCAAAATCTAGTAGCTACCCATTCTTTGGGCAGTTATTGTCTGGGTCCATCTCCAAAAATATTGCGATCGCAACCTCATCTAAAAAAAATTGTATAAAGTTTAAATGGGCACTGTCAGATTTAAAAACGTTTTCTATGTTGTACATCTTGACAAAACATTAGCATAATAATATACTTCATAAACAATGTTATCTCCTTTATATTGACATGGTATATTTCATGGTTTATAAAAAATAAAAAATAAAAGACCACTAGGTGTCCCCATACCATCCAGAACATTATCCTGTCTGGCTGCAGCATAATCTTTGTCCCAGGTGAAGCACAGGCTGAGACAAAGTCATGTAAGTAAGGGGGATGGGGAGCTTGCACTCATCTGTGCTCACTCCTGTCCTGTCTATCAGACTCCTGTCTGAAAACAGAGAGAACGGGGTTACAGGGCAGCCTGCAGTGATTGGATGAAGAGACCCAGCACAGTACAGCAGGCTCAGGGTGGAAGATGAGTCATGCAGAGTAAGGACATGCCCCATCCAAAGCACAGGATAAAAAAACAAGTGAAGGACAGAGAGAAGGTATTTGTGAGAAAAATATAAGTGCTAGACCCTTACAGATGTACATGATCAGGATTAGGTACTGAGTAACATATATCTTTTTTGGGGGATATGACAGGTACTCTAAACTTGGCTTTTACCAAGTCATGCCCTTTAGTTATTTTTTTATTTTTTTTTACCAGATCAGCAAATTGGTAACAACATCCTAAACCTCAAATTAGATCATATGATTTGCATAATAGAAATACTAGAAGAAAAAAATTTCAGTTATACGTAAGGTAATCTAAAGTAAGTGTAAAGGGGTATTCCAATAATCATCAGCTGCTGAAGTTGAGTTGTTCTTTTCTGTCTGACAACAGTGCTCTCTGCTGTCATCTCTGTCTGTCTCGGGAACTGCACAGAGTACGAGAGGTTTTCTATGGGGATTTGCTTCTACTCTGGACAGTTCCTGAGACAGGTGTCATCAGAGAGCAGTTAGACAGAAAAGAACAATTCAACTTCAGCAGCTCATAAGTACTGAAAGGATTAAGATTTTTTAATAGAAGTAATTTACAAATCCGTTGAACTTTCTGGAGCCAGTTGATATATAAACTAAAGTTTTTTTCCCGAATAACCCCTTTAATATATAATAAAAATTTGTCCAACTTTTACACATACTGTACAATGTCTGTGAATCTCTGCTTGCAATGAGTGAATGGAAACACTGTCTAAACTAATAGGTTGCAGACCTGTCCTATGCGTGTCCTGCAGGTCCGGGGCGTGTTGTGGTGTGTCCGAGCCCTACAGCTGAAAGGCAGGACATGGCCAGAACAGCTCTTCACCAACTCCATTGTAAACAGCAAATGTTTCTATTCATTGACTGCAAATAATTAAAACTATGAGCAATCGATACACAAGGCATACTAGGAAGTTATAGGCAGCCATCAATCCTGATCTACAAGACACCCTTCAAACATAACTGTATAAAAATTGCTCACAAGATTATAGTCCTCTGATGTGAAAGATGTGATCAAAATGCATTGGAATATACATTGTTTTTTAAAATTATTAAAAATATATGAAAAAAATTTCCTACCTACACTAATGTGTGTTTTAGTGGCCTGTAAGGTGGTATAAGATGTAAAGTAAAAGTTCTGCCACATCACCACTTTTGCTAAAGGCGAGAAGTCGTAATAGTCAGAAATATATATATATATATATATATATATATATATATATATATATATATATTAGGAAGAAGAAGAGAAAAAAAAATATATATATATATATATCGACCATCATCGGTCACCCTAGTTATTCCATCTACGGTTGGACTACTACACCAGTGTTTCCCAAGCAGGGTGCCTCCAGCTGTTGCAAAACTACAACTCCCAGCATGCCTGGACAGCCTCCGGCATGCTGGGAGTTGTAGTTTTGCAACAGCTGGAGGCGCCCTGGTTGGGAAACACTGTACTAGACATTGGTTAATTTATCTGAGAATTCTACAGACTGACAAAAGATAGAATAGGGTATATCTTATGTAATGCACTGATAAATATATATATATATATATATATATATATATACATATATATATATATATATATACATATATATATATATATATATATATATATATATCGACCATCACGGTCACCCTAGTTATTCCATCTACGTTTGGACTACTAGACCAGTGTTTCCCAAGCAAGGTGCCTCCCGCTGTTGCAAAACTACAACTCCCAGCATGCCTGGACAGCCTTCGGCTGTCCAGGCATGCTGGGAGTTGTAGTTTTGCAACAGCTGGAGGCACCCTGCTTGGGAAACACTGTACTAGACATTGGTTAATTTATCTGAGAATTCTACAGACTGATAAAAAAAATAGAATTGGGTATATCTTATGTAATGCACTGATAAATATATATATATATATATATATATATATATTTATATACATATATATATCGACCATCACATATATATATATATATATATATATACCATCACATATATCTTATGTAATGCACTGATGAAGAAAAAAGTTCTGATCCATATAAAATCCTAAGCAGAATCCCATATCTGTTTTATTACATAATAAAGCCATAAATATTAAATAAACAAATAAATAAAACATAAATAAATAAATAATAAACAAATAAAACATGAATAAATAAACAAATAAATAAAAATAAATGAATAATAAATAAACAAAACATAAACAAACCAATAAAACATAAATAAATACATTAAACATAAATAAATAAATAAACAAATAAAACATAAATAAATAATAGGTTATATTTTTAATCAGGACAAATCAGTAAATAGTTGTGAATTGTTCGCTCCGTATAACTAGTCCAGATGAGCCCTACTTATTCTGTAAAATATACTTGGCATGGCGTGACTTCTCATGGTATAGTGACTAAATGTAATGTACATTAAACTAGAAGCCCCCTTTCATTTGGGTCGCTATGGTTAGTAAATAAGCCAGAATGTCGGTAGAACTATGTACGAGGTATATTATCCTTTTAGCAGAACTTCATCGCTGATTATCTTTGCTACCGCAGTCACTGTAGTGTAACTTTACCTGCCAGAAAGAAACTTTATGCAAGCATGAGTATCCAAATCCCCACAATCATTAATAGTAACTGCAATTATGGGATTATCAATGCGTCATCCACAATGGGTATCGCCTCTAGCTGACTTATAGAAATAGGTTCAAGGGGAAGCGGAGAGGACTGTGCCAAGGGAAGAGCTGGTGAACGGATTACACAAGTCCCTGGAACAGCGCACATAAGTGTTCTCAGCTTTTCCATGATACAACAGTCTTTGAAAAAGTTACTATAGAGTCAATAGTAAATCAGGTGCATAATACACAGTGTATTGATAGTTTCGATTTTCATTCGTTGTATATCTATCTTTGTTATTTTCATTATGGATTCCTATGGCGTTGGTATCAGTGATTGTGGAAAGGGGGCACCAGGCCCCCTTTCCACACCAATTGGGCTATTTACCATTTTAGCCCATTCTGATTTTAGCTGTGGTGCCCCTGCTCCCCCCTTCAAATCACAATGGAACAGATAATAGTATTTAGTGAATTATATGTCTTGAAATGTACGACCATTTCAGAATCTGTTGATAGTATAAACCCCTTTAACATAGGATGTCTATAAGGGACCCCTAAAAAGGCTTAGGGTGCATTCACATCACGATTTTACCATTCTACTTCTTCTCTTCTCTTTAACTTTGAAATTGTACAAATCTGCATGCCAAGTCGTATCCATTGACTTCCATTCATTAATCATAGACAACAATTGCATCAGTTTTGATCCACATCCGATTGGTGGTTGCCCGTGATTTTTCGTCCAGATTCAAAATCGGATCGAAAACGTGTTTCTTTATTATTAATGTCTATGTAAATCGCATGGAATCGTGTGACTGTGCGATTCTATTAGAGTAATCGCATATGATTTCTTTATTATTGATGTCTATGTAAATCGCATGGAATTGTGTGACTGCAATTCTATTCGAGTAATCGCATATGATTTTTTAATTATTGATGTCTATGTAAATCGCATGGAATCATGTGACTGTGCGATTCTATTAGCGTAATCGCATATGATTTCTTTATTATTGATGTCTATGTAAATCGCATAGAATCGTGTGACTGTGCGATTCTATTAGCGTAATCGCATATGATTTCTTTATTATTGATGTCTATGTAAATCGCATGGAATCGTGTGACTGCAATTCTATTCGAGTAATCGCATATGATTTTTTAATTATTGATGTCTATGTAAATCGCATGGAATCGCGTGACCGTGCGATTCTATCAGATTAATCGCACATGATTTTTTTTGTACGCATGCGCAGTAGACTTCCAAACACATACACTTCAAATATATAAAACTTTATTGCCATTGGCATACATATTAATGTTAAAAACAGGATCGGGTTTTTATTGAGAATCGGATGTAATTTTCATCTGTACGATTTTTGGATACAATTTTAAATCAGATAGCAAAGAAATTTTAACATACGACTGTATACAATTTTTTGCGATCCGATTTTGTACTATTTTTCGGTCCAATAATCTGATGGTTAAATCGTGATTTGAACCTAGCCTTAGTTAATGGGCACACTGAAACCCACTAAACAGCTTCAATTAAATTTGAGGGTCTGTTATGAACGGGTGTGCTTTATGCGCTTTTTATCTAGTCAGAAGTAACTGGACATACACATACTATAGCTGTCAGCTAAATGCAACCTCTTCTGATCTTCCCATACACATGCACGCTTAATTTGCCCGTGCATGCATGTGCTTCATTGCAAAGTAAGGAGGGGGAGAGAGCCACTGCCAGACCCCCCTACCCCAAGAACAAAAGGATCAGGCAGTTGAAATCCAAAATGTTTCATCCTTTTCATCCCCGATATCAACCACTGAGGGAGAATCGGGAGATTGACATATGTATTGCATTGCCTGCCAATCCTGGGCGAAATGGTCAAGTTTGGCCAATGACCAGCAATTCTTATGTAACACCATCAGACCTATTCAAAACACTTACATTTTTTGAAGAGGTCTTTGGGTTAAGAAAACATTGAATTGTCTTAGGGGGTCTCCTTAAAGATTTTAGGCTTTCAGTTAATTAATTTCTGGTTTTGATGGTGCAGGGGCACCTGTCAGCTTTAAAGGTAGCCTAATGAAAACTAAGAAGTTACATAATGGAATTAACATTTTATATTTACACACAATTCTGCCTCTATTTAGGTACCTTTAACCCCCTAAAATGATATATGTTTTCCAATGACTATTGTTTATTTTCCATGAACTATTTTGAAAATAGAAGTTTAAGTGCTAATAAATCTTTACGCGAGCATTTATGTATAGGATCTATTGTTCCTTTTTTTTTTTCACAGACTTTTACCTTAACTGCAGATAAAGACACAGAGGAATGGAGAGACATATATTATCTGTTCTGTATGTGGTATTTGAGTCAACAGAAGAGCCCAAGGCACTCTCTGGTATAAATAGATCACTGTGCACTTTCTCTACCCAGGTTCAGGTGTAACACCTTCTCTTCCTGCATACACATTATTCTTACATTTAGACAACATCATGAGACATGAGTGCTCACATAGCTAAAGGCCTCAGCTTTGTCATGCACTGCAGACCTAATGGCAACTGAACGCAAGAAAGCTGTAATACTCTCTTGGTGTTTTTTTCAAATAAAAATACAACTAAATGATTAATTTCAATTTTATTCTACTTTTTAAAGGGAATAAATGGGTTCTCCAGGTTTATCCATGTTACCATATGTAAAAAATGCCGTAAATGGGCTAAATGTCACAACACAATAAAGCCAAATTCTGCAATATCTGCTCTTCAAGACTTGATCGTGAACCATATACTCATGTATCCATTTATAAAAGTGAAGATATAGCAGATGTTTATGATAGGTCAAAAAGACATCAATAAAGTTGGATAAGTGGGGGTCTGGCAGCTGAGAGCCCTCATCTTCATTTATAACAAGTAGATATTTGTCCTTGTGGTGGCCAAACGGGCATGGTTCCTTTCCATTAAAATGAATAGGAGTTATGAAAACAAACAAGGAGCTTCAATGAATAGAAACTCTGTATGTCTGGCCAGTCCTTAACAGAAAACGGGGATCGGGATTAAGATAATTCTGAGATCGGTTCGGCCCCAGTTGCTGAATCCTCACCAATTTGTTCCTTATGACCTATCCTGATGTTTATGGTAAAATTCTTTCGAGAGTTCCTATGCGTGGGGAAATTACAGTAGGGATTACAAAGGCTGAAGAGGACTTTGTGTTGGAACCTAACGCTGGGACCCAAAAGCATCAAGCATCATCCGTATATCTGAAGATCCCAAATGAGTCTCCAACCTGTATTTGTAGAACAGCCTCTCACTACTCCAAATACTAGAACCCCCCACACACATAAATGAATGGCATGCTTTAACATGTGAGGCCCCCAGTGATCTAATATCAATGGCATCTTTAATTGGCGTAATGTTTACTCCCACATAGGATCCCGGTGACAAGAGACACTACAGCTGTCACTTTTTCTAGGAGATGTCTCAACTAACGGAGTGAAGGTTCCCCGACTCTTAGCATGCACCAACCAGCCATGAAGCAAAGACAACACCGCCTTGAGTGTTTGTGATGTATTTCCCTGTGAAAGGGTTAAACCACGGCAGAGACAATTAACCACTTCTAATATTGATGTCACCTCTTGACGCCAGCTATAAGACAATGCGTGTCTGTGTGCATCTCCGCGTCTGTCTGTATGTGTGTAGGCGCACATGTCTGTTTGTATTTGTGAGCTTAAAGAGGTACTCCGCTGCTCAGCGTTTGGAACAAACTGTTCCGAACGCTGGAGCCGGGAGCTCGTGACTTCATAGCCCCGCCCCCTCATTATGTCATGTCCTGCCCCCTCAATGCAAGTCTATGGGAGGGGGCGTGACGGCTGTCATGCCCCCTCCCATATACTTGCATTGAGAGGGCGGGGCTATGACATCACAAGCTCCCGACACAAGCTCCCGAGTACCCCTTTAAAGAGAATTAGTCGTACATAGGTCTTCTACCTGCTCATCCTAATGGTAGGGAGAATAATGTGCACGTTGGCTGTAAATTCTGTATAGAAATAAAGTCACCCAGTTGAGAGATATTAGATATTTTCCATTGGATCCCGCAACACCGGTAGCATGTGTTGACAATCTCCTGTCTATAAGATCTTCCAGACCCTTGCCCGAAGGCCCAAGTCAGGGGACACATAAATTGGACACATCAGAGTTTTCCTATATTTTCTCCCAGTCTGTTTTGGCAGCTGCTCATTGTCTCTGTAGCTTAACATATATTTTCGGTCAGAGCTATTACTTCTTGCATTGTCCCCCCTCCCCTCCGTGCGGCGATCACGCTCAATTAACCATGAACACGATGACAATTATAATTGTTTCTAAACAAGTTTGATATGTTTTTATACCAGTTGATCTCCTGAAAAAAACAAAGGATAGAACTCTGACTTTGACCGGTTATCTCTGTTTGCCTTGTCACCTCAACACCTGGTACCTATACCGAAACACAAATTTATAGGGGTACTCCGCTGCCTCAGCATTGGGAACATTCTGTTCTGAACACTGGGTGGGGGCTGTGGGGGTCATGACATCACGGCGCCACGCCTTCTCTTATAGACTTGCATTGAGGGGGCGAATTGTGATGTCACAAGAGGTGTGGCCGTGACGTCACAACCCCCGCAGCCCACACCCAGCGTTCGGAACAAAATATTCCAAACGCAGGGGCAGCAGAGTACCCCTTTAAAAAAAACTTCAAAGAACAGCTATAAAGCGTATCTCTTGCTTTGGAGGACCCAATATGTCCATAGCCCCCTGACTTCAATAGTAGATGTGTAATACTTAATTTCCCCTGTGGTGGCAGTACAGGGAACTAAAACACTTATTGCCCGTATCCTTATAGATTACATTTGATTGTTGGAGGTGCCAGGAGCAGGACATTCTGTGATCATCTTTGTTGGGTAACCCTTCTAATGCTGGTCACACACCTTGGGCAGCAAACAGCTATTTCTCCTGTTCCCTCCCGTCATACATTCTCCATAGACAGAGTGGAATAGAAAAAGGACTTCAAAAGAACCAGGATTTTGGGCACTGACCACGGAGGGATAGACGGAGCCCAGGTAAAGGAATCAAGGTTTAATAGCAACACGTTTCACCGCGCATGCGCGGCTTCATCAGACTTGATCCTAAAATCAGATCAATGTGCCATCTTTATTAAACTTCGGAGCTACATGGATCTCAGGTAAAACAGGATGTGACGCGTTTCGGCCAGGTGCTTCCAGCACCTGGCCGAAACGTGTCACATCCTGTTTTACCTGTGATCCATGTAGCTCCGAAGTTTAATAAAGATGGCACATTGATCTGCATCGAGCTGGAGAACTTTCTTCTTTTCGTCTTACTACTAATGGAAGTAAAGTAGACCGAGGACTGTTGGGCACCTCCATGGGGGTGTTATGAGCACCCACCTACCTTTTACATCTTCCTTACTAGAAAAATGTCTCTAAATCCAGTCTATTCTCTAATTTACACATCATCAGGTCTATCCCACAGTATAGTAGTCAAATGAGGACATGACTGGGGATAGATGAGCTTCTCAATTCTTTCAGAGGAGATTCTGTTTTGGCTAGTATGAGACACTATTTCCTCCTATTAGAGAGGAGTTAATTTGCATATTTGTTTCCCATGGAGCACTGCCTGAAAATAAGTCTCCATACATCACTGGGTCTCTTCAATAAGAATCAGTACCCTGCCCTAAGCTATATTTTCTTCTATAATTTCTTTTATTTATTTTTTTTATGTATTTTTTCATGATGTCGACCCTAAAGCTTAAGGATCATGTGAGGCCTACCAAAGCCGCATCTGGCTGCGGTAATCTTGTTCCCTTATCCTGTGAGTCACGGACAGGTGTTCCATATATAAATGAACCGTTTCATTTTCTAAGTAGCGGTCATGTAAACTATTAGGTTAATGTAGAGTTGGAGTATTTGTTCGCATGTAAGGCTGATCTAATATGGGGGGGGGGGTATTAGGCTATTAGGTGTTGTATGTTTATATCTATATATAGTACATATGGTTTGTGTTGTGTGTATTTACGCTTATGCCTTCTTAAGCAATTTCAAGTTTATTGTGGACCCAGAAGAAAGTGTGCCGGTGTAGTAAGGGTTAATAGCCCACGTGGTCTCTTTTAGGATAACGTCTATATGGCGAGCGCACTGTCATTACGCTGACACCGATCATCACGTCCTAATCACGGCCGTCATCATTTTTAATATTTCAGGTAATTACCGTTGTTCTCCATTGTCTTTTCTGTCATAGTCGTTCATTTAAAAAAACCACAGAAGACTAAATCTCCAGGTTAAACAATGTATCTCCAGTTTACAACAGGTTAGGCGAAGATTATAGACACTCATTAAATATTTTACTACCTAACACTTATTTATCTTAAGAAAAAGAGGACTGAATGCTAAATAAGATATATTTATATAAAAAAAAAAAAAAAAAAAACATAAAAAAAAAAATATTTAGATTTAAATTTTATTTTATTTTTTGTAATATTTTCTATTTATAGTTGTTTTTTTTTTTTTTAAGTATCTTTAAGTGTTTAATATAATTTTAAAAAATTATAATTTTATCAAGCAATCATAAAAATTTTAGGCCTTTGAAAAATGTCATTTTAAGAATCAAATTAAAAAAAAAAAAAATAATGTTTTCTAGCACCCAAATACTTGCTTCAAAATAAAGCCTTACTGAAGACCATGTCTTAGGAACCACAAAAAAGGGATTTTAGCGCTAAATTGATGCAAGGAGGAAAAAAAAAAATAGCCTTCTCCGTGCGTCTGTGTATTAAACCTGCATTTTCTCATGCCGCACCTTCTCAGAAAACATTTGAAGACAGATTTTTGGCGCACACAAGATTGCCGTGCTCAGCGTACAGATGGGTCGGATCAACTTCGAGAAAAAATATGCGCCCCCCCCCCCCAAATAAAAAAAATAATAAAAAAATGTGTTGAAAATGTATCAAGGTCATCCGCCGGCATCTCTCCGGTGAGCGATTATGGTCAAAGCTAAACAAGTGCCGAGTCTTACGAAAAGTATTTGACACTACATAAATATTTTATTGTAAACAATGCTCTAATTTGAAGGTAAACTCTACAGTTTACCTCAGAAGTAGAAATGTTGGGTACTATTAGGTATGTGTGCACTGTACATAAGGGCCTATGTCACAGCAAATAATGCTTCTTCTTCCACTAGGTAACCACATGTACTTAAATGCACAAAAAGGTCTCCCATTATTTCATTATTTATTTTAATAGAATAATAGTAACCTTACCCAGGCCAAGTCTCACTTGCAACACTACACAACCCCCTGATAGGCCCAGGCTTATGAGTCACTGGATATGGGAGGAGAAAAGGGGGGAACATAGGAGACCTTATAATTGTGCTAAGCACTTACAGTTTTATTGTAAATATTTATTGTTAACTTTTTAAAGTTTCATTTTTTGTTAACACACTTTGTTATATTTTCCCTCTATTTTTTATTTTATTTGTATTTACGAAATCCTTTCTTTTATACCTGGGTTAAACCAAAAGTCAACATGAAACATTTAATGCAGTTTTAAGTAGGATATTAAGGAAATTTGACAGTATTCCCTAAAACCATTAAAAAAAATATATATATATATAAATTTATATATATATATATATATATATATATATATATACTAAAGTTTTTTTTTTATTTTATTTATTTATCTATTTTTTTTTACTAAAGTATTACGTCCGTTGCCGTAAAGTTAACCCCTGAGATGCCGTTTTAAATTCCTTACTAGAATACTAATTAAATAGGTATTTAATTTATTGTAAATTTTATGTTATTTTACGTACGAATCATTCATTTATTATCGGAATATTTTACATTATGACACATAACCCGCCACTCACATTTTACCCTGTATTGTTACTGCGGAGGTCGAATTCATGATTTAACATCACGGGGATTACTCGGTTATATTATAAATATTAATGTAAACAGTGAACCTTGAATTAAATAATAAGCAAGAACTCCCATTGAATTCTTCCACTTCCTATGGAGCAGCAACACATTGCTTTACCCCGTGATAAATAATAGAGGAAATTAGGGAATTCTTAGTGAAAGAGCTTGGGAGTGTTCTGGAATTGGAAATGTGGAGCAGGGTATTTCTCAAGCTGCAAGCCATCCTGGAGTCAAAATTACATACAGATTCTGCGGCCTGGAGTCTGATTATTTTTATTACTGCCTACATAATCCCTCGACCACTGATACAGATTGATATAAAAAAAAATTGGCTTAGCCTTGAATGTCTTTATCATTACTATCAATGAGAACTGTATAATGTCTGATTACAACTGCACTACGCATGATGTATGCAGGCTATGTATGTGTATTTCTATGTTGCTTGTGTGTGACTGCCTGCTTTTGCCTATGTGTATAGCTTTATAGCTTTGCACGTATGTGTATATGTTTCTATTTTTGTAAGTATATCTCGCTGTATGTAGGAGTCTGTCTGTGTATACCTATATGTGCGTATATGTACTTCAGTGTCCAATCCTCTTACAATACATGAACCGGTGCCAATGAGTAAAGGGTCTAAAGCCCACACACAAAGGGTTAATAAAATTAAATGATTCCTTAGTATATTCCTGTACAAAACACTGACTATAATGTGTATACCTACACTAGCATGCGCTGTATACGTACAATGTATTTCTTATAGCAGGGTTTCCCAACCAGTGTGCCTCCAGCTGTTGCGAAACTTCAACACCCAGCATGCCCGGACAGCCTTCGGCTGTCCGGGCATGCTGGGTGTTGTAGTTTTGCAGCAGCTGGAGGCGCACTGGTTGGGAAACACTGCCTTATAGGCTATAAAGCAGAATGGGCAGGGCTCTCTCCTGGTATATCTAGTTTGCCCTGTATTTGCTCTGGTATAGTATTATTGGTATGCCGCATCGGTTTTATGTGTGTGTTCTTGTAAATGAATCACATGTAACTTCTTGTTTTACAACACAGAGGGACATGGCAGATGAAGGAGCTTTATGAAATAATAGTAATAAAAAACAGCAATAATAAGTCAATGCATAAAAATAGTGCATGAGTGTCAGATAGATAGATAGATAGATATGAGATAGATAGATAGATAGATAGATAGATATGAGATAGATAGATAGAGATAGATATGAGATAGATAGATAGGTATGAGATAGATAGATATGAGACAGATAGATGGATAGATATGAGATAAATAGATATTAGATAGATACATACATAGATATGAGATAGATAGATGATAGATAGATAGATATGAGATAGATAGATAGATAGATAGATAGATAGATGATAGATAGATAGATGATAGATAGATCGATAGATAGATAGATAAATAGATAGATAGATAGATAGATAGGAGATAGATATATAGATTTGAGATAGATAGATGGATAGATATGAGATAGATAGATATGAGATAGATAGATAGATAGATATGAGATAGATAGATATGAGATAGATAGATAGATAGATAGATAGATATGAGATAGATAGATATATGTAAAGATAGATAGATAGATAGATAGATAATAGAGATGAATATAGATAGATGGATAAATAGATAGATAATAGACGTGAAGAGAGATAGATAGATAGATAGATGGATAGATAGATGGATAAATAGATGTGAGATAGATATATGTGAAGATAGATAATAGAAATGAATATAGATAGATGGATAAATAAATAAATAAATAGATAGATAGATAGATACATATGAGATAGATAATAGATAGATAGATAGATAGATAGATAGATAGATTGATAAATAGATAGATATGAGATAGATAGATAGATATGAGCTAGATAGATAGATAGATATGAGATAGATAGATTGGCGATAGATAGATGATAGATAGATAGATAGATAGATAGATAGATGATAGATCTGTCATATAGCTAAGGAAATATGCAAAGCCCCTATAGAAGACTTCCAGAACATTGTGTGCCATAATAGTACAGTTAGAGTATGGCATGCAAACATTGACACTGTCCCTTTATGTGACACCATATTTTAACCAGATATGGTGTCACCACATCAGGGAAAAGCAACAAGTATCTGAAGTCAAAATGAATGTCTTCAATAAACTTAAGAGAATGAGATTGAAGGCTTCTTCCCATATATCTTGCCATTAAGGCCTGGTAGTGATGGGTCCTGGTGACAGCCCCACAGCAGGTCCCCATGTCCAGTCACACCAGGTGCTGTGATACAACAATACTTTACAAGGAGATATCTCTCTTAATGGCCAGTAAGCATGAATACCTCTACAGGGTCCCACTTGTCCTAAAGGGCGACAATGCTTAACCCATCCCCTGCCAAACAGCTGCAGGCGTGTGAATGGCAATGATATGATATAGCATAGAATAATGCAGATGTAGCAGAGCTGAGTTTGTCAGGTGTAACAAACCAGTGACGGTACCAGCATTGTTTTATGTGTTCACATAGCACTGCAGGTAAGTAGATCTTACCATCACCACAATGCACAAATAAGGCATACCCAACAACAAAGCGGGCTCTGCTGCGAAATAGCGTAAAATCATACACTAAACATGAAATAAATGTAATTTGTATAACATAGTTTAAAAACTATATAAAATTGTATTAAAAAAATTAAACAAAATATGGCGTAAAATATTATAGCATGCATTGCACAATGCCTTGAAAGAGGATGGTGCTATATAAATAACCAAATATAATTGCTTATTATTTATGTTGTTTATGTTTATGTTATGTTGTTCCTCTTGGCCTTGTGTTTGACCTATAGAAATATGCATTAATCCTATGATTTCTTTTATACTTTGTAATAACACTGTATTACTTAAAAGTGAAAACAAATTTCACATAATAATACTTAATAGTGATAATAACAAATAATAATAATTGTTAATAATAATTAATAATAAAAATAAATAATAATAATAATAATAAACATAATAAATAATAATAAAAATAAAAATGATAAATAATAATAAATAATAATAATAAATAATAATTATTATACAAATAAATAATAAATAATAATAATAATAAATAATAATAATAATACAAATAATAAAGAAAAATTATAATAATAATAATAATAAATAATAATAATAATAAAAATAAAGATAATAATAGTAATAATAAAGAATAATAAAAATAATAAAGAAAAATAATAATAATAAAAATAATAAATAATAATAAAAATGATAAATAATAATAAGAAAAATAAATAATAATAATAATAAAGAATAATAATAAAGAATAATAATAATTAATAATAAAAATACTAAAGAATAATAAAAATAATAAATAATAATAAAAAGGAAAATGTGTAAAAAAAATTGAAGGCTGTGTAGAATAAAAAAAAAAGGGATTTCTTGACTAAATACATCTCATTCTACTAATTTGTCCCATTTTGCCCATAATTAGAAGTTTTTACTAATAAATTAAAAATGGGATTGTATTAATTGTTCTATTTCAGGGGATCCAAGAATGAAAATCTTTAGAAAAAAAATAATAATAATCCCCAAGCAGTTGTTATGTGCAGAATATTTCTAGTCAGCAGAATGTGATGTTCAGGTTACCAGGGAGAAGGACTTTGGTGCTGTAGGTAGGATATAAATATGGTT